>NC_085860.1:54103332-54105832 GCF_034702125.1 Engraulis encrasicolus | reverse complement strand
TTGTCGGAAACTCCGGCTTCCGCTTCGGAAAAGTGCAAAAGAACGGGTACTCAACTCGGGGTTCCGAAACTCAAACTCGGAGCACTTCTGTGTACCCCGAGTTCGTTTAACATTAGTGTTTTCAGATGTTTGTATTGTCCGCAGGTGTTGCAATAGAACGCATTTGCAACGGTTGTCGGCAGAACAACCTCGGCTCTTCCGACGGCCAAGTTTCAAAAGAATGAGCCATCTGTGTGTGTCTTACTCTGTTACTCTGTGACTCTGTTACTGTGTTTCTACTGCTCTGGCTACAAACACACACATGATTGATGGGTGACTGATCTCACAGGTAATGGTGTATGACTGATTGCACTAACTGATGTTTTTTGGTATGCTTTAGAGTTGTAAGAAGTAGAAGTACTCTTGCAGACGTAATTGCAACACTAGTGGTATGAAAGTTGAATATCGTAAGAGTACCTCCACATCTACTTTATACAGCTCTGTGCTTAACTGACCAGTGAATTTTTGGCCTTGTTGTGTTGCGCTTTGATGTAGAGTGCTATTCAGTTACGGGTAGTAACTTCAGAATTTCAGAATGAGAATGTCAGTAAATGCTCTGAAGCACGAGTTGTACAAGTATATGTCTGATATTGATGGTGTGTGTGTGTGTGTGTGTGTGTGCGTATGTGTGTGTCCATCCCTGCACGTGTGTGTGTGTGTGTGTGTGTGTGTGCGCGCGTTTGTCTATGTGTGTGTGCGTTTGTCTATGTGAGTGTCCGTCCATCCTTGTGTGTGTGTGTGTGCGCGCGCGTGTGCGTGTGCGTGTGCGTGTGCGTGTGTGTGTGTGTGTGTGTGTGTGTGTGCAGGGCTCTGGGTTTGTGATGTTCCCGGTGCAGACGGTGACCACGGTGGACTCCAAGGTGGTGCAGCTGGGCTTCCAGGAGGGGCGCCTGCTCGTCTCCTCACTCAGCCGATGCTACCTGTGCGACACAGACAGGTGTGTGGGTGCGTGTGTGCGTGCGTGTGTGTGTGTGCGCGCACGTCATGGTGGCTGGTGGCACGTCATGGTGGCTTGTGTGTGTGTGTGAGCGTGTGTGAGCGTGAGCTTGCGTGTATGTGTGTAAGAGAGAGAAGAAATGCTTATGCAATTTTCATTAACATGTTTTTGAATATCTACTGAATATCTTGAATATCTGAATATCTAATATCTCAGTTTTCTTTAGTGTTAATTCATATCTGCAATATCCTACATTAGCGGTTCCCAAACTTTTCCCCCTGCGCACCCCCTTGTACATGTCAATGTGGTTTGCGCACCTGGTGTGCTGATGGCCACACAAGCATGGATTCACTGCACATAATGCACAGTTGTTTTGAGGAATCCTCATTTCCAATAGTATAGGAGTTAATCTACACTTCAGATAGCCCCTTCCAGCATACAATTCAACATACAATTAAAAACGATTAATGTTCATCAATGCTGGATAAAAACTCGCATATCAAACATTGCTCTATTCAGCTCGCGCACCCCCTTATGGCAGGCTGTGCACCCCCAGGGGTGCACCCACCACAGTTTGGGAAACGATGTCCTACATTATGTGCAATATGTGAATGACTCGCATGTTCAACCTTTTTTTGTGCCTCTCTTACGTCTTGGACTCCTATTTCGCCTGTTTTCCTTTTCTTTTCCCTCCATATCAACTCTTTCTGTTTCACTCTGGGTCTTGATCATGGTCATGACTAACAGGCGGTTCAAGTTGTCATACAGGTTCATTTTGTTTTCTCTCTCCGTTTTCTGATGTGATTTTGGCATGAAATGATTGAAGGTATAGAGGGCTTTATGAATTAATTAACAGGTGACACGGGCTGCATTTTCACCTTAGTCTTCTCCTTTCTTGCCGTTTATTTTTCCGTCTTTGTCTTTTTTCCCTTCTTTGTCTCTGCCTCTCTCTCTCTCTCTCTCTCTGTCACTCTTTTCTTTCTCTATCTACTCTCCACTCTCATCTCTCTTCTCTTTCTCTTTGTCTTTATATCCTTGCCTCTGCTCTAGTCTTTCTCCCTCTCTTCTGTTCTCTTTCTCCCTCTCCTCTCTTCTCCCTCTCCTCTCCTCTCCTCTCTTCTCTTCTACTCTCCTCTCATCTCTCCTTTCCTCTCCTCTCCTCTCTTCTCCCTCTCCTCTCCTCTCCTCTCCTCTCCTCTCCTCTCCTCTCCTCTCCTCTCTCCTCTCTTCTGTTCTCCTCTCCTCTCCTCTCCTCTCCTCTCCTCTCCTCTGTTCTCCTCTTTCTGCCTCTCCTCTCCTTTCTCCCTCTCCTCTCTTCTCCCTCTCCTCTCCTTTCTCCCTCTCCTCTCTTCTCCCTCTCCTCTCCTCTTTCTCCCTCTCCTCTCCTCTCCTCTCCTCTGTTCTCTTTCTCTCTCTCCTCTCCTATCCTCTGTTCTCCTCTTTATCTCTCTCCTCTCTTCTCCCTTTCCTCTCCTCTCCTCTTTCTCCCTCTCCCTCTCCTCTCTTCTCCCTTCTTTCTCCTCT
>NC_085860.1:54070832-54098332 GCF_034702125.1 Engraulis encrasicolus | reverse complement strand
CATCTCACCTTCTCATATCCTCCTACTTTCCTCATCTCACTTCCTCCTTCTGTCTCCCCGACAGGCCAGGAAGTCCCTCCCCATAGACCGCCTGGAGCAGCTAAAGTCTCAGCTTAGCCCCGACTCCCACCCCGAGCTGATTGGTCACTTGGAGGAAGTCATCAGCAAGATGGAGCCCTTAGACTCCGCCTGCAGTAGTCGCCGCAGCAGCATCTCCTCCCACGTGAGTCCTCCTGCGTGCTAATTGGCTGATTGTAGGTTTTGGATGTTCTGGAATGAAGAGTTGTGACAACTGGGGGTACAAGAAGTCGGTTGGTGACATGATTCACGTAGATTCAAATAATTCCAGACTGTGGCCAACACAGAACCACCACATAACTGGCAACCATGTCAATGCCGATCTGTGTGTTAAAAGCTCCATGAGCCGCCATCTTTGTTTAAAGGGACACTGTGCAGGAAATGGTCAAAAAAGGTACTGCAACTATGCTGCTCATTGAAACTGGGCTGCCTATAGCCAAGTTTTATCTTTTCATGAAAGTTTACTAAGTAATGAACTAATATTTTCTAGTATGGCCCAAGTACAGTCATTTTTGCTTCTAAAAATGGCTATTTCTGGAAATTCAAAATGGCGGACCATGGAGAAGATCCCCCTTTTCATGTATGAAAAGTGCAATTTTTCCAGTCATAATGAATATTTAGAATTTAATGGTGGTGGTAAGTATTCATGAAAAAGGTAACATTAGTGAATGGGTAGCATGAATTCTGGAAATAAACAACTAAAAATCTCACACAGTGTCCCTTTCAAAATGGAACCCGGGGGTCAATGGGATTAGCCCAACTCTCATTTCCATGGCTCCGGTAAAACATAGCCCTTGACCTCGCCCATCCTTCCTGTAACGCTTTGGAATGAAAGCCAATGAAAACGTAGCATTTCAAAATATTCAATGTGTGGCATTTCAAAAAGGCGTGGCAGAATTATATACTGTTGTCTATTTTGTCCAGCGTCTGTTACATGTAATGCTCAGGGTGCTTTTATGTACAGTATATGTCATTGCCAATCTGACTTGAAGTCATCGTAGAACCACAGCAGATGCATTCATAAAAAGTGTATTTATGGTGCCTGAGACAGACTCCACTACTACCCCTTCCAATCCGATTAGAAATGTAATCCGAGTATGCCGTTTTATTCAAATGGAGGTGTTTTCCATTGTAATTGAGTAACTGTTTCTTGGATTTCTAACCGTTTTGAAATGTTCCATGTAAACATAGCGAGTGGCATCCTGCTTACCCAGGGTCAAAAGAGGAGCTCTACTCTATATACTGTAGCGCTACTATAGTCTTTGCTTTTCTATTGGCTTTTTGTGCCTTTATTGAGGGTAGGGAAATAAAGAGTATGACCGGATCAGGGCGGGGGAGAGACTCGAGGGGTAGGGCTGGGAAGTGATTCAGGCCAGAAAAAATAAGGAATTGACTTTGTAGTACATCCGGATACCCTAGTGGGCTTACAACCAGGAAGCGAACAGTACCTGGATGACTTTCTATATCCGGTCATATTTGCAGTAGGCAAACGATGGTTACTGTACTTCACCCATTGGTCATTGGTGACATCAGGGGCGGCCCCCCAGCGACCTATCAGGTTCAAAGGTTATGTAGCAAGTAACAAGTAACTGTTTCTTGGATTTCTAATCGGATTGAAATATTCCATGTAAACATAGCCAGTGGCATCCTGCTTCCCCAGGGTCAAAAGAGGAGCTCTACTCTACAGTGCCCTCCATAATTATTGGCACCCCTGGTTGAGATGTGTTTTTTAGCTTCCAATTATTATTATTTTTTTCTAAATAATATGGGACCTTAATGGAAAAAAAGAGAAAAATCCAACCTTCAATACAAGTGCATTTATTCAGTGGGGAAAAAATCCCACATAAAGAAATAATTATTTGACATCAAATAATGTGTGTCACAATTATTAGCACCCCTGGTGTTAATATTTTGTACAACCCCCTTTTGCCAACAAAACAGCACCTAATCTTCTCCTATAATGTTTCACAAGATGGGAAAAGACAGAAAGAGGGATCTTCAGCCATTCCTCTTTGCAGAATCTCTCTAAATCATCCAGAGACCTGGGTCCTCTCCTCTGTACTCTCCTCTTCAGCTCACCCCACAGGTTCTCAATGGGGTTGAGGTCTGGGGACTGAGATGGCCATGGGAGGAGCTTGATTTTGTGTCTGGTGAACCATTTCTGTGTAGATTTGGCCATATGTTTAGGGTCATTGTCTTGCTGAAAGACCCAGTGACGACCCATCTTCAGCTTTCGGGCAGAGGGCAACAGATTTTGATTTAAAATGTCCTGGTATTTCAAAGCATTCATGATGCCATGCACTCTAACAAGGTTCCCAGGGCCTTTGGAAGCGAAACAGCCCCACAGCATCACTGACCCACCCCCATACTTCACAGTGGGAATGAGGTGCTTTTCAGCATGCGCATCTTTCGTGGCACGCCAGACCCACTTAGAGTGTTTGTTGCCAAAAAGCTCAATCTTGGTCTCATCTGACCAAAGCACACGGTCCCAGTTGAGGCCCCAATACCGCTTGGCGAACTCCAGACATTTGCGTTTATGATTGTGAGTGAGGAAAGGTTTTCTCCGTGCATACCTTCCAAACAGCTTGTTGGTGTGTAGACAGCGCCTGATGGTTGATTTGGAGACTTTGTGACCCCAGGATGCTACCATTTGTTGTAATTCTGTAACAGTGAGCTTTGGAGATCTTTTGATTTCTCTTACCATCCTCCTCACTGTGCGTGGTGGCAAAAGAAACTTGGGTCCTCGTCTAGGCTTGTTTACCACTGTTCCAGTGTTTTGAACTTCTTAATTATTCATCTCACAGTGGATATGGGCAGCTGCAGTTGAGTGGCAATGTTCTTGTAGCCTCTGCCTGACCTGTGAAGGTCGACGCACATCTGCCTCACTTGTATGCTGTGTTCCTTTGTCTTTCCCATGTTTAAGAGTGGATAAGAGAAATGGCCTCGGTGTCACGTCATATTTATACCCCAGGGAAACAGGAAGTGATGAATTACTAATTAAATGTTCCTACATACTCTGGTAAACTTTGTAAACTACTGTAGAAATGACAGAAATGCTTCAATTATATTTATTTCCTGGGAATTGTTAAGGGTGCCAATAATTGTGGAACAGGTGATTTAATGAAAAACAATTATTTTTCAGTCAGGGATTTTTTTATTTTCTTACAATTCATTTGAGTTGAAGGCTACATTTTCCTACAATTTTCAGTGTGACAGTATTCTTCTGCAATAAACACTGAATTTATTTTAAGGCTTTTAACACATCTCAACCAGGGGTGCCAATAATTATGGAGGGCACTGTATGTACTGTAGCGCTACTATATTCTTTGCTTTTCTATTGGCTTTTTGTGCCTTTATTGAGGGTAGTGAAATAAAGAGTATGATCGGATCAGGGCGGGGGAGAGACTCGAGGGGTAGGGCTGGGAAGTGATTCAGGCCAGAAAAAATAAGGAATTGACTATGTAGTACATCCGAATACCATAGTGGGCTTTCAACCAGGAAGCGAATGGTACCCAGATGAGTTTCTATATCCGGTCATATTTGCAGTAGGCAAACGATGGTCACTTCACCCATTGGTCATTGGTGCCATCAGGGGAGGCCCCCAGTTCAGGTTCAAAGGTTATGTAGCCCCTTAATGCACGCCGTACCTCCTGTGGCGCGCCGTAATAGACATTGAAAGTTAACTACTATAGTACTACACAACTATGCACGGGGCCTTTAGTAACAAATGACGACTTGGTCATTGCCATTCTGGTAACAGCTAATTTATAATGCCGTGTCTTAAGGGGTTAAATGGCTATGCTGTAGTACATCCAAAGTGTGCTTATTATTAGCTGGCTCTCTACATAGAAGCTACTGGTCATGATGCAGACTGATAGCTACTGGTTAGGAGACAGTGGCTACTACAGTATTTGGACAAAGCCCAAGTCTCAATGTTTTCTTTCCACCGTTCCTCTCAGGAGAGCTTCAATGTCCTGGACTGTGGCATCTACCGAGTCATCAGTCGCAGAGGAAGCCAATCGGACGAGGACACCTGCTCCCTCGTCAGCCAATCAATGCTGGAGGAGGAGCGCCTGAAGGAGTTTGGCTTTGCTCAAGAGGAGGAGCCAGGGGATCCGGGTAAGGGCGGGGCCTGTGGAGAAAGGGATACGCCCACTCTTTAGATTTTCACCCATTGGGCACGATTGTGATAAAGCAGTGCTGCTTTTGCTAGGCAGTGGGCATGCACACTTTGCCATTTTGATGCATTGTGGTTGGAAAGCAAAATCAGCACTGCTTCATCACGATCGTGCCCATTCTCTCAGGGACTACATCAGAACTGACTGACTTGATGTATTTTGGTACAAAAGTGTAACAATTCTCTAATTTTTTTTCAGTTTGTGTTAATAGGCTATATTTGCGGGGCTTTTGCCTTCATTATGACACAGATAGTGAAGGGTGGGTCAGGAAACGAGGGTCAAAGACGTCCAACATGACACTGTCCTTCAGTGCTAACAGATGCTTTCGCTTACTGTAACTGTGAAAGACATGGCTTTCATGCATTCTCTTTTCAAAAAAATGCTTTGAAATGTCAAGCCAAAAAAATAATTTCCAAAAAAATCTCTTTTTTTGCATTTACAGTAAGTAAAAGTATCCGTTGCACTGAAGGACATGTTGGACGTCTTTGACCCACGAGTGTGAGAGAGAGATATGGGGGAGGGTTGGGATATGACCCAGACTGGACTCGAACCCGGGTCTGCGCCACAGCACCCTCACAATACTTTATAAATCCCAAAGGATTTCAAGGGATTAACTAGATTTGCAGTGCCCAGGAATTGCACAAAAATGCACTCAGAAATCGCCAATAGAAAGCAAAAATAGGCAAAGAGAGAAAGAGTAAAGAGAAGAAAAGGAAGGGAAACATTACAGGTAGTGAATGACTGACAAGTGGAAGAAATATTGAATATAAACCTGATGAATGCACGTGTGGGAAAATAATGATGTTTCGTTGCAAAACGACCTATCCACCATTTTTTACTTTTGAAATTTGTTGTTGAAAATGTTAAGTCTTATCATTTATGTGTGAATTCTCGACATTCAAATATTTTGAATACATACTTTATAAACCTATATGAAATGCATTTTTGCAATGTAACGAAATGGAATGCCCAGTACAAAAATGTCAATTTCCCAAAAATGTACCTAAATGGTTATACGTCATTTTGCCATGAAGCTCTTCAAATGTAATAGTTGTGTGACGGTAAAATAAGGGACAGTAGTTACATTGTTGAGGTAGTATAACTATGTATGGTCACATACAAGATGCCATTTGAATGACGTCTCTAGATCTATTTGAGTTATGGAATGCAGAAAAAAACGGGAAGAACAAAAGGGAAAAAATACTAAAAAGGAGAAGAGAGTGCAATACAAAGTAAAGGAAATTCAGGGAAATGGATATTAATGTTACTCAATAACTGAAAGATTTTCTTAAAATGTTGCTTTTTTTCTTTCTTTATTGTGACCATACAACAGTATTTTCTTATTTTGTGGAAACAAATGTATATAATTTTTTTGTTCATTTTCCGACATGATTACGTTTAATATTGCATATTATTTCCAACAGTGTTACAGTGAAATAGTCAGGGGAAAATTGTTGTTAAGATCAAACTATGAGGCAGCTGAAATAAAAAAAAAACAAATGACATAAACCCAACAGGCCTAATGGGGTGTTCATTGCATGAATTGCATCTCATCACGCGGCTGCCATTTGTGCCTTCCTGCTCTTTGTTTCTTTTTGTCCTCCATCATAGCCAACATGCAGAATCGTTTTTAGGAAGTTGTGAAATCACCAAAGCTTGTGTGCCAAATTTGCTTGCATCATTTCATCTCACTCTCTCTTTTTTGCCTTCCATGTTTGTCATCCTTCCTTCCCTCCTCACCCCCTCTTCACCCTTCCTTCCCTCCTCACCCCCTCTTCCTCCTTCCTTCCCTCCTCACCCCCTCTTCCTCCATCCTTCCCTCCTCACCCCCTCTTCCTCCTTCCTTCCCTCCTCACCTCCTCTTCCTCCTTCCCTTCCCTCCTCACCTCCTCTTCCTCCTTCCTTCCCTCCTCACCCCCTCTACATCCTTCCTTCCCTCCTCACCTCCTCTTCCTCCTTCCCTCCTCACCTCCTCTCCATCCTTCCTTCCCTCCTCACCTCCTCTTCCTCCTTCCCTCCTCACCTCCTCTTCCTCCTTCCCTCCTCACCTCCTCTTCCTCCTTCCTTCCCTCCTCACCTCCTCTTCCTCCTTCCCTCCTCACCTCCTCTTCCTCCTTCCCTCCTCACCTCCTCTTCCTCCTTCCCTTCCCTCCTCACCTCCTCTTCCTCCTTCCCTTCCCTCCTCACCCCCTCTTCCTCCTTCCTTCCCTCCTCACCCCCTCTACATCCTTCCCTCCTCACCCCCTCTACATCCTTCCTTCCCTCCTCACCTCCTCTTCCTCCTTCCTTCCCTCCTCACCTCCTCTTCATCCTTCCCTCCTCATCCCCTCTTCCTCCTTCCTTCCCTCCTCACCTCCTCTTCCTCCTTCCCTCCTCACCCCCTCTTCCTCCTTCCTTCCCTCCTCACCCCCTCTACGACCACATCTGTTTTTTTTTATTTGTGCTCCATCCTCTGCTTTCTTGCCTCCTTTCTTCTTTTTCTCTCTTCTCTTCTGATTCGTTCCCTTTCACCTCTTTTCTACCACTCTTTTCCCTCTCCTCTCCTCTCCTCTCCTCTCCTCTCCTCTCCTCTCCTCTCCTCTCCTCCCCTCTCCAGTCATCTCCTCTTCTTTCCTCTCCTCTCCTCTCCTCTCCTCTTCTCTCCTCTCATCTCCTCTCTCCTTCCCCTATCCTGATCCTCTCTCCTACTTTCTACTTTCCTCTTTCCTCTCCTCCCCTCCTCTCCTGTCCCTCCCTCCTGTATGCCCCATCCTCATTTCCTTTCCTCTCCTCTTTCCTCTCCTCTCCTGTCCCTCCCTCCTCTCCTCTCCTCTTTCCTCTCCTCTCCTCTCTTTTCCTCTCCTTCCCTTTCCTCTCCTCTCCTTTCCTTTCCTTTCCTTTCCTTTCCTTTCCTTTCCTTTCCTTTCCTTTCCTTTCCTTTCCTTTCCTTTCCTTTCCTTTCCTTTCCTTTCCTTTCCTTTCCTCTCCTCTCCTCTCCTCTCCTCTCCTCTCCTCTCCTGTCCCTCCCTCTCCTGTCCCTCCCATCATGCTTTGGGCTGCAGAGCACCAGGGGGATCGTGCGGATGCAGAGAGGGCCGAGCTCGGCCTGCAGTTCCATCTTCCACTCTCATTCCGCACCAAGCCACCACGCATTGCCTTGCAGGCCGTCCGAGACAGGTGACGCATGGACACACACACATGCATGAAGACTCACATACAGCAGATGTATGCACCAGGCTTGTACGAAATTCCAAATTGGATGAATTTGGATTCAAAGAAATGACATAATACGAACACTGGGTGGTGTCATTACCTTGATTTTCTTTGAATTTAAGTTACACCACCCATTGAGAATACATGGAACACCATCACCTAGTGTTTCTATTGTGGCATTACTTTGAATTCCAATTCATCCAATTCGGAATTTCGTACAAGCCTGGTATGCACACACTCTCTTTCTCTCTCACTCACACACACACACACACACACACACAAACACACACACAAACACACACACATAGATTCGAACATAGGGTATATATACATTCATACACACATCCATACAGATTTAAACGTACAGTGTGTGTAAATACACAGCCTGACATGCAGTGGTATGCATAGGTCACAGAGCACACAGACACACACCATAAACTCATTTTTCAGATACAACTACAAGCATATTGTACGTTCTGCTTGCGAAAGCAGCAGGAAAATCTGAATCTTCTCCTACAGTACCTAGATAGGGAAAACCACAAAGATAAAAACCCCACTGATAACGCACACTGCTCCCTGCTCAAAGGGAACACCAGAGAGCAAGCACGAACCGAAACTCCACCATACAGTCACACAACACACCCTGCAAAAACATGCTCAGGCTCAAAGACGTACCAAGTAAAAGTAATCCATCGCCGTTCATATTCCATTCTATGTGTGTGTATGTGTGTGCATTTTCCACATTGGTGCAGTGAAATGGTGGAACGTTTACTGAGGGTGTGGTGCAGTAATTTGATGATATAAGATTCAAATTGTGAGTAAACAGAAGAAAGAGATACTGTTTAGTGATTTATGGTTTTCTGGAATCATCACCACATAAGATGGTATATAATTGGTTGGTGAATTATTTTATGAACTGAATGTATAAACAAGTTTCAAGTTAAAATGTATTAGCGATATCAACAGTATAAAAATACAGCTGCTAGGAACATACTTTGGTGAGCTCACACATTCAAAAATACAACATAGACAACAAAAAACTAGGGGAGTTTATGAAGCAATACTAAACCCTTTGATAAAGGCAAGGCAAGGCAAGTTTATTTGTATAGCGCATTTCATACACAGGTGCAACTCAATGTGCTTCACAAAATGAACAAATGCAAAACGAAATGAAACAGAGAAGAAAGAAGGAAATAAAACACATAGCAACTGCATGAATAACACAAAAATGCAGAACTATGGAAAGTACAGGAAATGTCTTCATCTGAGACACCTGGCTGTGACTTTCAGTAGAGAGAGAGAGAGAGACAGACATAGACAGACAGAGAGAGGGAGAGAGAGGGAGGTGAAATGAAACTGCACTCACCCCCATGACCCAGAATAGTGTTTCCAGAGTGTCTGAACTTCCTCTTTCTTCCTCACTTCTCACTTTCTCACATGGTGAAATATGCGGTATACACACACTCCCCTATTGTGTAGCTTACTTAGCCATTGTGACACATGTATGTCGCACCGTCCGTCTCGCCCATAACCACGGTATGTACACGCTGCGATACAGTCAATATTCCACTCTTTCTGTCATCGCTGGTTAGGCAATGTTGGCTTGACCCTGGGATGGGAGTCGTGCCATTTGGGAAATATTTTTTTTAACTACATGATGGCTGCCAGGCATGCTAAATGAAATGTGATCTTGTGACTGATTGTATGTTGATTTTGTCAATGTTTGTTGTCAATCAAACGGAGCTTCCTCATACAGTATGTTAATGAGAAGCCAACATGGTCATGCCGTATCTCTCTGGCTGCATTTTGTTTGTTTATGTTATCTTATCATGTGTCTTACTTACAAGAAAAAGGGTAGTTGGATTTTCGAAACATCCAGGTTTTTTGTCAGAGAGGGTTGACAATTCTAGAAGTGTTAAAGTGTCACTGTTTGGCAAAGCCATTGGAAGTTACTTTAAATATTTACTATAATATTTATCTTCAGAAGCACAATTTGATAGAAAAAAAACACTCTGACCTTATTTAGCTGGACTATTTATTATTATTATTATTATTATTATTATTATTTTATTTTTATTTTTTTGTATATATGTTTTTTATTATTTATTATTGTGTGTGTGTGTGTGTGTGTGTGTGTGTGTGTGTGTGTGTGTGTGTGTGTGTGTGTGTGTGTGTGTGTGTGTGTGTGTGTGTGTGTGTGTGTGTGTGTGTGTGTGTGTGTGTGTGTGTGTGTGTGTGTGTGTGTGTGTTTTGTGTTTCTCTGTCCATCTTCCAGTGTGTCTAGCTTTGTGAAGAAGACCACAGAGAAGATCAACACCCTCCAGATGAACAGTGACCTTTGGCCACGCGAACTTCAGGGGTCACTTGGAGAGGTCATGACCTCCACCGCCCCTTTCCCAGACCTCGAGGACCATGAGTGAGTAAAAAATTGAGCGCTTTTGCTCCCCTCAGAGGGATGTATTACATTATAACTAGTGTTGCACGCACCGATACCATTTTTTGGCCCCGATACTGATACCCGATACCTGGCTGTGCAGTATCGGCCGATACCGATGCCATACCGATACCGATACCACCCTATTTGAAATGTATATATATGAAGGGCTGTAGTGCATACTACTTGGATGTAAAATCATTGCATGGCTTTGTCAGGCTGCTGCCTACCTTTGTGAAACAGGAAAATGACTACCGGTAATACAAAGTGAATCCGGCAAAACTTTTTAAATACCTCTATGAAATAACAAATTTCAAGGCTGTGTAAGTGTCATACAAGTACTTGTAAATGGTATCGTGCCCTATTTGTTGGTACTCGCCGATACCGATATCACCATTTCAGTGCCGATCCACCGACACTCAACAGCTCTATTGCCGTGTTGGCAACTTAGTTGAGTGCAATGCAATTTGGCAACCTGTTAAGTGACTACCGGTAACTGGTTAGCAATGACACCTGCTTTGACAAACAGGATCCAGACCAAATTACATGGTGTCTTAGTTTCTTGCATGTGACAAAAATCTTTCGGTTGCTTTTGAAGAAATGAGTGGCTAGTAAATGAGCCTTGTCTTCCTCGCAGGTCCTTGGTGGAGCATTCCCAAGCAGAACACGATCTGCAGGAGCTCAGAGCCGCCACAGCGAAAGCCATGTGAGACACAAACATACACATACACATACACATACACACACACACAATGGCATACCTACGAATCACAAAAGACCAACAAAGGTTGTCTGTTGTCTGCGCCTGCACTTAACACCCGTGTATTGCTTGATTGGTGCGTGCACTCTCAAAAAGTAGTAATCACTCAAGATAATGAAAAAAAGAAGGCACACACAAGGCTTGTGTGAAAAATGAGAATGGACTAGGTCCGAAACGTCTGTTTCTCCAGTTAACCTCAGACTTCTGTTGTTAATTTCGGCTTCAATACACTTTTTCACACAAGCCTTGTGTGCGCCTCCTTTTTCCATTATCTTGAGTGATACCTACGAATCACACTCTAACTCACAAACTGAGTATGCTGTCCATGTGACCCATTCAGATTGCATACATTACATTCACAAGCGCACACTTGCACAAGCACATACTGTATGAAATACCAGACAGAAAAGGTTAAAGTGAAGGTCCGGGTAACACTGTTCAATGCTCCCAAACAAACGGTTCGGACGCTCGATCCTCCATCAAAGTGCAACCCCTTGAAACTTTGTTTTGGAACATCAAACAGCGTTGGGGTCGGGACCTTGATCATCTCCTTTCAGTTGTCTCCTGTTTGGTCCTCCAGCACCTGTGCTACTGATGTGCAAACATTCTCTGAGTTTTGACATATAAAATACCAAAAACACATGCACATACAAGTGCAAACTCACTGGTAAATAAATATACATACACTCTTACCCATAGGATCTTGTTATTCAACATGTAGCCATTCAGTAACAGGGTTCCCACTGGTGCTTGAATTCCTTGAAAATGCTTGAATTTCAATTAAGTGATTTCAAGGTTGTGAAAATGCTTGAATTTTTGGTGAAGTGCTTGAAAATGCTTGAAATTTGTGTCAAGTCAAACTCAGTAAGCCAAATAATAGAAATAAATTGTTCAGGTACATCAATTTTAGGGTGTCGAATGGCAAATCCCATCTGACATCTCACTACCTCAGATTTTTGATTAGAATGCAGGAAATTGCTTCTTAAAAACACAACATTTTCTGGGGGAGGACCCCCACACCCCCTTCCTGCGACCTATTAAAGGTGCTGGAAAACTGAACATTTGGTGCTTGAAGGTGCTTGAAAAGTGCTTGAATTTGTTCATGAAAAAGGTGTGGGAACCCTGTAAGTAGAGGCTGGGGGCTTGACCCAGGATCCCAAGCCGGTGGGCACTCTGATGATGACGACACATGTAGGTAGGTACATGTGCTTTTGCAATGAATTGTGGGTTATGAAAGAAGTAGCGTACGTCGCCCCTGTGAAGATGAGCATCACTGTGCTCTGACAAAGTAAGGATGCAGTGGCCACAATCCAAAAATAACAGCACCTGATTCCCACATTCAAATAAGAACTGATGAAGTCTGTTAGTGAAGAGACAAAACATCTTCAAACTCCCATAACGAAGTCCAGTTAAAGAAGCTCCCATAATGAAGTCCAGTTGTGCACAACTAAACTCCTTTGCCTACATTGGCTTGGATGAATGACAGCCTTTATAGCAGGGGTGGGAAACCGTTCATTCGAGGGGCTATTTCACATTTTATAAAGTCCTCCAAGGGCCGTACGATAAACACAAACAAGGATTTCCCCCTGGCCTGCACTTAAGGCCTATACTGAAGGCAGCCACCTTTACAACAGACCCCACTTTCACTAGGCCGCCTGAAAATATCACTTAATTGTATTGCAAAGGACCCTCGAGACGTGCGTTCCCCACCCTTTCTTTACAGACATGCGTTCCCCACCCTTTCTTTACAGACATAGTGCAGTGGCACAAGATATTGGACGCATGTCTACGGATATGTAATTAGCATGTGACTATGCATGTTAGTCTAAAATCACATGTGATTTGAAATGACCATCTATCCTGTCCTTAACATGTGATTTGAAATGACCATCTATCCTGTCCTTAACATGTTAAGGACAGGATAGATGGTCATTTCAAATCACATGTTACAGCAGCCCTCTGTTGAGATTACGTTACTAAGACTAGGGCTTTACATACACTTATTTACCCATCATTAGGAACCATGTGGGTCACAAGACACCACATATGATGGCTGATTTGAAGCGTTAGCTCCGGCGATGTACAGTATATCAGTAAAGTTAGTACACCCCTCAACATTAATGGCTGTATCTAGTTTTTTTCTGAGTGAACAAGAAAACAAGCGGTTAAATGTGTTGTTAAAAGGTCACTAATCATTGTGTCAAAGTGAAATTTCAGTAATGTTTTCTTGTGAAAAGATATACTCACAAATCGGCAAAAACTGTGAGGGGTGCACTCACTTTCGTGATATACTGTACCTGTAGTCCAGTGAAACATCTTATAAAGTAAGATAGTACAGTGCCCTAGCCATTTGAGCCACAGCCGAGGTTGAAGGGGGGGGTCACTTTCATAACCTGTCTGTGCTGTGATCAGGGTTGCCAGATGAGTCAGGTGATTTCCAGCCCAAAAAGTGCTCAAATCCCGCCTAGAAGCACAAAATCCCACCCAATTCTATTGATTTCTATGGCAAAAATTGGGCAGGTTTTTCTGCTAAATGCTGGCAACACTGGCTGTGATAACCTTTTCTAATGTCGGCCCTGCTGTGTCCTAACGGTAGGGCACTGTGTTGCTATGCCGGCGAACTGGGTTTGATTCCGGCCCGGGTCATTTGCAGATTCTTCCCCTTCTCTCTCTCTCCACTCTTGTTTCCTCTCTCTCCTCCACTGTCCTGTCAAAAGTAAAGGTTTAAAAACCTTTTCTTTTTCTTTTTTAAAAATATATATTTAGGGGCTTTCATGCCTCTTTTTGATAGGACAGTCTGAGATGGTGATAGGAAGCGAGTGGGACAGAGAGACGGGGTGGGATCGGGAAATGACCCTGGCCGGACTCAAACCGGGGTCCCCGTGGGCATGCAAGCCCAAATGTGGGGGGCTTAGCGCGCTGCGCCACAGCACCTCCCATAAAAAAAACCTTTTCTAATGTCTTTAACACAGAGCACAGGTATAACAACCTTTCCTAATGTCTTCAACACAGAGCTCAGGTGCAGGACCTGCAGGTGCTGTTGGACCCGGCCAGCCTGGAGGAGGCCCTGCTGGAGTGGCTGCCCGCGCTGGAGAAGGTCCTGGGCCCCGTGGACCACACGGCACCCCCAGCCTCCTCGGCCCCGCACGGAAAACACGGAGAGGAAGTAGAGGAAGAAGGAGGCAGAGAGGATGAAGATGAGGAGGAGGAAGAGGAGGAGGAGGAGGAAGGAGAGCTGGAGGTCCTGTCCTCGTGTTCGACGGCCAGCCACCCTAAAGAGGTCACAGCAGGGGGGTCACCGATGAAGAAGACGAGCGGTGGCGCAGGAGTAGGAGGAGGAGGAGGAGAAGAGGAGGAGGAGAAGGAGGAGGACCCCAAACTCCTGGCGGCGGAGAAGGAGCTGACGAGGAGGCCGCCGCGGGGCGAGGAGGAGCCCGTACGCCTGCTCTCCTCGCGACCTTTGCCCTCCGAGCTGCAGGCGGACATCGCACAGCTGGCCGCCCTCTGCCTCGACCTGGGCTGCGTCGGGAGCCGGCGGGAGCCGCGGAGAGGAGAGGAGGAGGAGGAGGAGGGAGAGAGAGAAGGAGAAGGAGATGGAGAGCAGGAGCGAGAGAAGAGGAGTGTGTGTGTGGAGAGCGTGTGTGTGTTCCTGCGGCGCTACTTCTTCCTGCTGGATCAGGACCGCACGCGTCGCGTCTGCATGCAGCGCTACAGGCAGCACCCCGCCGTGCTGCAGGACTTCATCGCAGGCATGCTGGGTAAGGGCACGCAAGGGATGCTGGGTAAGGGCACGCAAGGGATGCTGGGTAAGGGCACGCAAGGCATGCTGGGTAAGGGCACACAACATGGCATCATGACACTGTGGATGAATAACACGTCGACTTGAACCGTCTACTGCATGTGTGCACCATGACTTTGCATGTTAACAAGTGCTCTGCAACGGTTTGGTTTTGCTCTGGGCACAATTTCGCCTTTTGACCATGTGATTTAGTTTGCTCATCATGATGGCATGCAGGTAGAGGCATGGTTTTGTAACAGTTTATGTCTATTATTTAATTTACATTTTCAGATTTACCGCTATTGACTACAATAGGGCAATTAGGGCAGTCATGGGTGAGCGGTTAGGGCGTCAGACTTGCATCCCAGAGGTTGCCGGTTCGACTCCCGACCCGCCAGGTTGGTGGGGGGAGTAATCAACCAGTGCTCTCCCCCATCCTCCTCCATTACTGAGGTACCCTGAGCATGGTACCGTCCCACCGCACTGCTCCCCATGGGGCGCCACTGAGGGCTGCCCCCTTGCACGGGTGAGGCATAAATGCAATTTCGTTGTGTGCAGTGTGCAGTGTTCACTTGTGTGCTGTGGAGTGCTGTGTCACAATGACAATGGGAGTTGGAGTTTCCCAATGGGCTTTCACTTCACTAATCCTGATATAATAATCATCATGAATAATCCTGATTCATATACATTGTGATGACATGCAAGTAAAACACATGATTGTATAGCAGTTTATGTCGATAACTTCTGCGTGTGTGTGTGTGTTACCAGAGTACACCCAGTCCAGTAAGGTGGTGGAGGTGATCCAGAGAGGCGACCTGCTGAAATCCTTGAGGAGCCTGAGGGAGCTGCAGCCCTGGAACCCTCCCCTCCTCCTCTCACACCTGTACAGGTACAGTAGCCCTGGAACACCCCCCCACCCCCCTCTCACACACCTGTACAGGTACAGTAGGCCTGGAACCCCCCCCTCCTCCCCTCACACCTATACAGGTACAGTAGGGCTGGAACCCCCCCCTCCTCCCCTCCTCCTATACAGGTACAGTAGGGCTGGAACCCCCCCCTCCTCCCCTCCTCCTATACAGGTACAGTAGGGCTGGAACCCCCCCCTCCTCCCCTCCTCCTCTCACACCTATACAGGTACAGCAGGGCTTGGTAGGGCACGAAAAAGGTATCTTTTAGAAGGCAAAGGGATACTGTAGTTGCTTTACCAAAGTTGACTGAGTGTCTGAAGAAAGGGATGAAATGTTGGATGATTGAAATATTTGAACAGCTTGTTACACCAGCAACAAGCAGCCCCATTCCAACCAATCTGTCAATCAGTGCCTATTTTCCCTTAAAAAAATGTTGCATTAACTAGAGAATATGGGAAAGTATTTCAGTAGTGCGTGTGTGTGCGCGAGCATGTGTGTACACTGTACAGTGTCTGTCTGTGTGCCTGTACCCTCCTCCTCCTGGCCATATGATATGTGTGGGGAGACTGTACTGTGCTACACTTCCCTCTGTATCCCTAATCCTGTGTCCTCCTCTCCTCTCCTCTCCTCTCCTCTCCTCTCCTCTCCTCTCCTCTCCTCTCCCCTCTTCTCCTCTCCTCTCCCCTCCTGTATCCTCCTCTCCTCTCCTCTCCTCTTGTATCCTCCTCTTCTCTTCTCTTCTCTGCTCTCCTCTCCTCTCCTCTCACCTCCTCTCCTCTTGTATCCTCCTCTCCTCTCCTCTTCTCTCCTCTCCTCTCCTCTCCTCTCCTCTCCTCTTGTATCCTCCTCTCCTCTCCTCTCCTCTTGTATCCTCCTCTCCTCTCCTCTCCTCTCCTCTCCTCTCCTCTCCTCTCCTCTCCTCTCCTCTTGTATCCTCCTCTCCTCTCCTCTCCTCTGCTCTCCTCTCCTCTCCTCTGCTCTCTTCTCCTCTCCTCTCCTCTCCTCTCCTCTCCTCTCCTCTCCTCTCCTCATCCACCTCTCCTCTCCTCTCTCCTCTCCTCTCTCCTCCCCTCTTCTCTCCTCCTCTCCTCTCCTCTATCCCCCTCTCCTCTCCTCTCCTCTTGTATCCTCCTCCTCTCCTCCCCTCTCCTCTCCTCTCATCTCCTCTCCTCTCCTCTGCTCTCCTCCTCCAGGCTGTATGATAAGCATGGGGAGCTGGCGGTGCGCTCCTTCCCCCAGTTCTATCCCACAATCCTCCCCTCTGACGTGCTGGCCATGGCCCAGCGCAGCCACTTCCTGCCCTACCTCGACAACCTGGTGCAGTCGCGCACAGAGGAGCAGAGGTGAGGCGCACAGACATTTTATTATTAGTGTTATTATTATTATTATTACTATTATTATTATTATTATTATTATTATTATTATTATTATTATTAATAGTAATAATAATGGTAAATGGTAGATGGTAGATGGTAATGGTCGATGGACTGCATTTACATGGCGCCTCTCCACCCCTTTGAGCAATCAAAGCGTTGAGGCCACTGGCAGCGTTTTCAAGTTATCATAAGTCATTGGTATCATCGGTTTAAAGGTGTTTCCATAAGGGAACATGACCAAAAATATTGCAATATGTTTATTCTCTTGGTATTGTAATAAAATGAAGGATTCAGATCTGATTAGCTCCAGAGAACCTGAACTAACTGCAGAAATACACCAGCGGCGATCTGAGCGAGTCGAGCGACGGAAGTAATTGACTTTGTATTGAGTCGAGAGACAAAAGCGATTCTGGAGACTAGAGCGATTTGCGCGACGAGCGCGACAATTTGAAGTTGAAATCTTTTCAACTTTCTATGACGCGGTTCGGTGACAAGCCGCGACAGCCAATGACTGTATAGAGGTCAGTGACCACAGCCAATGGGAATGCTTGAATGCTTTGCCTTCTGCCTGTACGGACATACTCTAGTCTCCTCAATCGCTCGTATCGCTTGCTGCTGCACTCTGTCGCTTGAATCGCATCACCGCTGGTGTATTTCTGCGGTAAGGGTTCTTGGTTTAGTTCATCCTTTCCCATTGTTTTTGTATTTCTGCATAATTTTTTATTATTGATTACCCAATAACCCAAATACAAACACACAAGTGATTATTTAACAAGTGATTAAGTGTAAATGAAGTATCAAATATATCAACAATATTTCTAATGA
Organism: Engraulis encrasicolus; assembly: GCF_034702125.1. NCBI lineage: Eukaryota > Metazoa > Chordata > Actinopteri > Clupeiformes > Engraulidae > Engraulis > Engraulis encrasicolus. The sequence continues at coordinate 54,080,803 of NC_085860.1, read as the reverse complement.
CATGTGTCATGTCATCATTATCCCATAGCAGTTCTTCTAAAGTTCGCTGTGCAACTGCTTGAATTGGTTCCAACCAGCCTCACAATGGCAGCAGCGTTACGTGCCCTAGCACAGTGGTTTTCAAAGTGGGGTTAGGGGTCTGTGAGGGGTTGATCAGTGGGTCGTGGCAGGTTGGAAGGTAAAGTGTAGCAAAAATGAAAAATAAATAATTGAATATATTGAATAAGCTACACCAAAATAAACCAACATATTCCCATTTAGTTTAGACCTGTGTTATAATCTATTGCGTCTCTGAACATTACAACTATTATTTTTCTATATTTTCCAGTGGGGCACTGACTCACATATAGACTATGGTTGGGAAAGGGGATGCACAGAAAAAATTGTGTGGTGCGACCCTTGGCTGGAATCTACCGGCATATGGAGGGCCTTGTCATGGTGAAGTTTGAGAGTCCCAGCCCTAGCATTAGGCTCAGTCTCAGGACGAGTGGTCTGGGAATGTGACCTAAATGTGATTAAGGACCATTAGGTGGTTAACTGTGACCGTGAGCACTGACATATTTAGGCCACTCAGCCCTTAGACTACAGCGCCCTTGTGACTGAGCTGCAACTGGTTGGGTATGACTTGTGTTACGACCCGGCTGGTTAGGGGAAGCAACGTGAAATGGTTTATTTTAATTGATTTTTACATCATCTTTGCTTGTTATTTAGTGGTGTGGTGTTACTCTCTAACGAAAAGAAAGCCGCTGCCTAGAATGATTTTAATCTGCATTAATCATTTCACCAATTGACTTCCTTGTACCCCATTTGTCACAACTCTGAATTCCATGGCTCTGGCTTAAACATACAAGCACTGCCTGTGCACTGACATATTATAGCCTGGGGGGCACAGGGGGACGTCACGCTTGCTAAATGACTCCCAATGCTTCACTCCTCTCCACAGGCTGGCATTCCTGGGTTCCCTCCTACAGCCGGAGTCCCTGCGACAGGATTGGCTGGAGCTGGCTCTCTCCCATGATGCACCACAAAAGAGTGACACGCTCACAGCTGATGGACAGCCAAGGTACAGACGAAGGGCTCTGTCCAGTATCCTAAATCCTGTCCTCCACCTGTGCTTGAGGCCTCATGCTTCGCTGACGCCCCACCTCCGTGGAGAACACGATAAAGTTTCCCCGCTGTCAGCCTAGCCACAACAACTTTTGGGAGATTTTTCCCCATTCAAAATCCTGATTGCAAATGAGAAAATGACATTTGAATTGTGCTTTTGAGAGATATACGTCGATATAATGAAATATCTGGTGTCAATGACATCTTGTGAAATCAAAACCCCCTCTTGTAGCCCCTCTTGTTCCTTTCGTCACTGTCCCTGAGGTTTGATGGATGTTGATGCGTAATGCATGTGTTTGTCCTGCAGGTGGCACTCTCACTACTTCAGCTGGGGCTACGGGCGGCTGCTGTCTCTGCTCATCCGGCTGCCAGCTGACCTCTCCTCCAAACAGAAGATGCTGGACACGTGCAGACGCCACGGGTACCACTTTACACACACACACACACACACACACACACACACACACACACACACATGCCGAAGACATGGGTACCACTGCACACACAGAGAGGAAAAGACAAAGGTCCACAACACTGTTCGATTCTCCCAAACAAAATTTAATGGCACATTTTCCTTTCAGTAACTTTCTCTTTGGTCCAGCACCTGTGCTGCTGATGCGCGCACATTCTCTGACTTTGGATACTGCTTTACACACACTCACATGCCGAACCCACAGGTACTACTGCACACTTGCATGCCGAACCCACGGGCACTGCTTAAAACACATACAAGTACTCACAGCTGGGCAGTACAGCCTTTGGGAATGCATGAGAGTATGAATGAATAGATAGAGCAGGCATGCTTTTCATCCATTCATGCGCTCATCTGTTCAGCTATTCGTACATGCATTCATTCATTCTTCCATTCTATTTACTGGATGGAGGAATGAATATACGTATGTACTGCATGTGTGGTAGGTCTGTGACCACAGCAGTAGTTCTAGGTGTGACAGTGTGTGTTGCTTCTTCTCTGCTCCCCCAGGTACTGGACGGGCTACCTGCAGCTGTGCAGAGAGCTAGAGCGCCGCCCGGAGGCCTTCGCTGCCATCTGCAGCCTGGACGACATGAGCCTGCTGGAGGAACCCAATGGTAAATACAGACCAAACCTGAATATGAACAGAATTTTTTTTCCCCCACGGTTTATTTTGAAACTTTTCTCATTACATTCAGAAGATGCAATTGGAATACAATACAGTCTGGTTTAAAGAAGAAAAAAATATATAAACAAAATTAACATATGAAATATCGTATGAACATAATTTAATGGTTTCATATAAAGTTAGGGATGTTCAGCTTTTCTTTAAACTATAGTATGAGAAAGTGAATCAGTGTTAAGTAAAAGCCACTGTGACTGATTTGGTTGAGGATGAGGGTTTATGCAAGGCTATTTTGAAGTCAAATATCCCTTACTTTTTGTGAACAGTGTAAAGGTTTCAGTTGAAAATTAACATTGATCATCTAATTTAGCTTTGTGTGTAAGAGATGGAGATGCTGTTAAGGGGCACTTTGTAATATTTATAGTAGTTTATTTTAAGAATTCGTTCTTCCCATTCACAAATGTTACCAGTTTTTCACAAACACTTACACCACCATCAAATTCTTGTATTTACTAAGTATTTACTATTACTGGAAAAAATGCTCTTTTCATACATGTAAAGGCTCATGTTTAGCTGCAAAACTTACTGTACCTTGGTCATACTTCTAAATATTGGTTCATTCGTGAAAAGATGATTTGGCAATAGGCAGCACAGTTTCCATGTGCAGTATAGTGGCAATACCTACTCTGGCCACAATCCTACACAAGGGCACTTCAGCCATGGATGGAGGTAGAGGGAGATGTAAGGGCGGGATTTGAACCTGCAACCCTCTGATCTTAAGCCCACCTCCCCAGCTATTAGACCACAGCTGCCCCTGTTTTACTTGTGTAACCCAACTTGAAAAAGAATGGTCGTCGCACACTCAGAACTTCATGCAGTTATATTTAAGACCAACGTTTCGGCTTACGCCTTCATCAATGACCCTGATGAAGGCGTAAGCCGAAACGTTGGTCTTATTAAATGTAACTGCATGAAGTTCTGAGTGTGCGACGACCATTCTTTTTCAAGTTGAGTCTAATTGTCTGCCGTACGCACCTCAAACGGTGTGCGTTAACTGAAACCCGAAGAAAGACTTTACTTGTGTAACCCCTCCCCCCTCCCCCATTCCCCTTGTCCACGTGCAGGTATTGTACCTCAGACCCTTGAAGAGTGGAAGCTTCTCATCCAGCTGTGTCAGCAGACCTGCAGTGGTACCCCTGACACCGCTAGCCCCCCCCAGGCTCCCATTGGAAACAACCGAGTCGCTAGCACTACAGCCGATAGCACACTCAACGGTAGCAGTAGCAGTAGCAGCACAGCTAACGGCACCATCCATGCTAATAACAGTGCTAACGGAACCACATGCGCTAGCACTACCACCACCACCAGCAGCACTACCAGCACTACATGCCCCACGAACGGTAACGGTACTACTAGCGAAGCTGCGTGTAGTAGCAGCATCACATGTCCGACGAACAGCGCTAACGGCGAGTTGGCTAACGGTTCGGCAGCGGCAGCGGCAGACTGGAGCAGCCAAATCACGGTGGAGACGTTAACGTTGAGGCTGGCGCGCGTAGTGGGGCCGGACCAGGCCCTGGACGCCCTGCAGGAGTGTGGAGTGCAGCTGCAGTTGGGGGCTCGGCCCACACGCGTCTGTGACCTGCTCAGGGTGGCCGAGAAGAGGCAGAGGTGAGCCAGAGCAGAGCAAGTTCAAGGTGCTGTTTCCACGTAGCAGGATATTTTTTTAGAAGGGTATTTTTTTCTCCTGTTAAGGTGTAAATGCAAATATATCATATATCATATATCATAAAAATAAATCCTCCATTGTAACAAATGCCCCCTAAACAGGATAATTTTTTCTCCTGCTTTTTATACCTGGATTTTAAATATCTGCTACGTGGAAACGGAAGGCCAAAACCAATGCAAAACCAATTCAACCAGGAGAAAAAAATATCCACATATAAAAATATCCAGCTACGTGGAAACGGCACCCAAGTTTCAACTTTATTGTCCCTAAAAAGGGCAATTGAAAGCAGGGTTGCGTTTCTCGAAAGCATAGTTGTTAGCCAGTTAGCAACTTGGGTAGTTGCCAATGGGAAATTGCTTTGGAAACAAAAACGTACAATGTGGTTAGGAACTATGGTTTTGAGAAATCCACCCTAGAGTTGTATAAAGTAGAAGTAGTACTCTTAAATATGTACTAACAACACTATTAGCATGATATTACAACGCTGAAACCATGTAGTTTCTACTACCATACTACGAGTGTTGTAATTACATTTGTAAGAGCACATCTACTAGCAAGACGATGACAACATCATAAGCACATGAAACCGTCTATAGACAACAGATAGCACAGGACAGACCATAAAGTGCAGTTAAAAAGGACCATAAAAAGGGGGCATGGAGTGCGTTGCAATATGCGACCTTGCCTCCTCCACTTGCCTCCTCCACTTGCTTCTCTCCTCGTACCAGGAAGTAATATGTCATGATGACATCACTGACAACAGCATTATATTTCAATATCTTGCAAAAGCTCAATTGTAGAGTCTTTTTCTCATTTGCAATTGGAATGGTGAATGAAAAACAGTCCCTCAAAAGTTGTTGTGGCTAGGCTGACAGCTGGGAAACTTTATCGTTTTCTCCACGGAGGAGGGGCCAGGAGGCGGGACGAGGAGACAAGCGCAAGTGGACGAGGCAAGGTCACATATTGCAACGCACTTGTGATCTGTAGAAGCGGGGACAGAGGGGATTGGGGAGGGGGGTGGTGGGTTGGTGGCATGGCACGGGTAACTACACCTGTACATGGCATGGGGAGATATGCATGAAATGTGCAAATAAAATCGCGTATAGCATTACATGCATGTCCAGGTATAAAGGCTTTATTTGTGGGGTTGCATGTCAATGCTTTATTATTTGTGGGGTTGTCTGAGTCTTCGGATTGTGTCTTTTGCAGGGCTCTGATCCACACCATGCTGGAGCGGTGCGATCGCTTCCTGTGGTCCCAACACGCCTAAAGCAGCATGAAGGAGAGGAGGAAGATGAAGATGGGCTGCCTCCAGCTCTGCTCTCCGCCATCTTGGTCAGGGCATCTTCCCACGACACCCCAGTGTCCCTTAATGTGCTCCATCTGCAGACCAAACCTTCTGTGTGATGACTCTCCGTGGTCCTGCTAGCAAGCATGCCTAGAGTAGATGGGTAGGGCTGCCATCTTGGTCAGGTAATCTTCACTACACCCCTGGTCTCCCTCAATAAAGCTCATGTCTGCAGGCCAGCAGATGGTGGGTTTCGAACTTGCAACCCTCTGATCTCAAGCCCATCTCCTTAACCACTTGGCCACTACGGTTGCCCCAGATCTTGAATGCCCTCCGTCTGCAGGCTGCAGGTCTTCTGATGCCTCTTCATGGTCCCAGGTACTCTAGCGCTCCCAGGGGCATCTCACTACAGCCCATGTCTCTAGCAATACAGGGGTGCATTTCTCGAAACCAAACGTTGCTTACTACTTATTAGCTACTATGTTGTTTTCGATGCATTTTCCCATTGGCAACTACCGAAGTGGCTAACAGGCTAACAACTTCTCTTTTGAGAAATGCACCCCAGGCCTGCCTTATGAGGAGATGGTTATCTCCAGATACCTCAGTAACAGAAGTATCAGCCCCATGGTCTAATATGACGGAGGTCATCTTGCACCTGTTCACCCCCTCGGGGATCGAACGTGCGACCTCGTCAACTACAACGGTCCGGCAATGGGAGACACAGTACGGTACCGTTGGGCCAAGAGACTAGTCTCTCGGCCGAATGTCACGAGACTGTATGAGGCTATCGGAGGGAGGTTTTACCAACGTTCTCTGCTAGTTAGTCTCCGTTACACTAAAGCAGTTGTTCCCAAACTGGGGGTTGGGAGAACCAGTGTTCACTTTTATGACTAATAATAAGATGTATTTGAAAAAGTTTGGGAACCACTGGTCTAAAGAGACTCAGCACCCAGTAAAGACACCTGAAGGACAACCTGCTTGTGGAAGTGTTCATACAGTATGTTTTCTGGACCTGGCGCTGACATCTGTGGTCAATACAGTACCACTACACACTCCATCTCCGGCAGTCAAATGTGCAATGACTCTCTATGGGACAGCCGCACCACACTACAATTGGGTCAAAGACGTCCAAAATGAAATTGTCCTTCAGTGTAACGGATACCTTCTGCTGACTGTAACTGTAAAAAACATGACTCTTTTTATTTTATTGTTTTTCCAGTGAATTCATGAAAGCCTCGGCTGTCATCCTTTCACTTGAAACAATGTAAAAATCACGTTTTTTTAACGTTACAGTCAGCAGAAGGTACCCGTTACACTGTATTACAATGCCATTTTGCACGTATTTGACCCAATTACAGGATGAATCATTCCAGGTGTTACTGATAATGTACTGTAACACGGTACATCCAAGCACAAATGTGCTATTGAAACCAAGAAAAACAAGCAGTGTTACATTTCTTTTTTTTTTCTTTTCTTGTGTTTTAACTGATGATGGCGATGATAATAGTATAATATATGCTTCTAATTATTTATCTATTTATCAACAACAGACAATGATGTTTGTATGTGAATCACAGGCCTTGTAACAAATCACTTACACATACTGTTAAATGTCAGTGTACTTTAACCCATTCAGGCCAGCTGAGAATTAAATTAATGTGTCTAGAAAACTAGCATCTTGTGGTAACAAACACTCTCACATATCTAACACTTCTAAAAGCAGCCTGAGAACAACTAATTGTACTCTGGACACTGAAGACTTACATGAAATATCGCAGGTGTGGTATATCTTAAAGGTTGTTCCTGTGCAAAAAAAAATGTCCTTTCTGTCTGTATAAAGAACAAGTCTGTGAAAGTGTGTGTCTGTGTTTTATTTAGTTATTTAAACATGGTAGCTTTTAGATCCCAAGTATGTAATATCAAACCAAAAAGTTGTAAAATGTTAAAGGGACACTGTGTGAGATTTTTTGTTGTTTATTTCCAGAATTCATGCTGCCCATTCACTAATGTTACCTTTTTCATGAATACTTACCACCACCGTCAAATTCTAAGTATTCATTATGACTGGAAAAATTGCACTTTTCATACATGAAAAGAGGTCCGCCATTTTGAATTTCCAAAAATAGCCATTTTTGCTGCAAAAATGTCTCTACTTGGACCATACTAGGAAATATTTGTTTATTACTTAGTAAACTTTCACGTGAAGAACAAATGTGGCAATAGGCAGCCCAGTTTCAATGATCAGCATAGTGGCAGTGCCCTTTTTGACCATTTCCTGCACAGTGTACCTTTTAAGATAGATATGATATGTAGAAAATATCAGCGATATTTTGTGATGAATTTCATCATATCTGTACCAAGGTGTAAACCACCTCCGTGGGAAAGACCGAGATAAAAGTTTTCAAAAAAGTCAACACAGGTGACATATGAGTAAGTAGCAGTTAGGTTTTTAGTGTTTTTCCATTAATAACACAGTCTATGTACCTCATTAGTTACAACAGACTAACTGGTGTAACAGCTATGTGCTACTGTTGCTCTAACACCATGAAGTTACTTTTCCTTAGTTATGACGCCTCCTGTCTGGAAAGACATGGCACATTTCTAGGTCACATTCAGTTGAAGGAGAGGATTGTGCACATCCCAGGGAAAGGTGCAGGACGAAGGTCAACTGTAGTTTTCAGAGTGAGGAGTCCACACACTTAGAATCCTTTCTGTTGTGTTTTATTTTTCCATGGCAGGATAACGTTTCGACTTCAACAGTCTTCTTAGAATCTGAAGAAGACTGTTGAGGTCGAAACGTTATCCTGCCATGAAAAAATAAAACGCAACAAAAAGGATTCTAAGTGTGCGGACTCCTCACTCTGAAAACTACATTTCTAGGTCGCACCACACGAGGCGGCTACGCTACATAGCGGCGCTCTGCTGAACTGGGGCAGATTGGTGTGTGTTGTATGAAGAGAGCCGACTAGCCGGCACTACTGGAGGCGATGGCATCCTTGGCAGCGCAGCACAGGTGCTCACTCGCGCAAACAGCTGCCACATGAAAGCAGGAGAACAGGCAGCGGAGTGGGGAGAAGAAGAACACAACACACACACACACAGAATGGGGTTAGTAAGGCAAACTGCAGGATTCACCGGCTTGCTCGCTCCAAGTCCAAACTCGGCCTAATGTGCCCCCAATCCCCTGTCTACATACTGTTCATAAATACATACATCCAACAGAGACAAAAAGAACACCCCCCCCCCACCCCCCTCCATGAGGTGGGGTTCAAAAAGAAAAGTTGTTAGAAAATGTGAACATACCGTATTATTACTGTATATTACCGTATTTATAACTGCTATTTTAACACGATATCAGAACATAAATAAAGACCAATTAAAAAAAGTGTTTTTTGTAGCACAGCAGTTGGGCTTCAGGGCCCCCTTACCTCTTGGGCCCCTGCGCCTGGGCCCGGTAGGCCTCTGCAGTAATCTGCACTTGCCATCCACCAGTCACGTGCTGCAGATTTCCAGTAATCCTTTCTTTCTTTCCCAACTTGGGGCCCACTCGAAATTGTCCCAAATGTTCGGGGCCCACCTCTGACCTAATAAAGAATAAAACTCAAATAAATCAATAGCAACACACATCTAAATATGATTATAATTTGTTGAAAATTATTTCAAGGCCCACTTGGAGTACCTTCAGAGCCCACCACTGGGCCCCGGCCCATAGGTTGAAAATCACTGTAGTGCCGTGTTCTCTGTGACCACCTGTCCTGTCCTGTGCTGTCCTGCTGATGACACCACTGGGCTCAGTGCCACATCAAGATGCAGGAGGCAGCAGCAGCACACACACCTGGATGGGGTGGGGGCGCGAGGCCTTGGGGGGGTGTGCAGTGCAGAAGAACAAAACACAGAAAAGTTCAAATTGAAAAGTGCGGAGTTGAGATGATGTCAGTGGGAAGTCCCTGACTGTTCATTAGCCACATAACTCTGTGTCAGAGAGAGATATTTGTGTGTGTTTCTTTCAAAGAAAGATTTTGTTTTGTATGTCTGTGTGTGTCCAGAAATAGGTCAACTTCTTCAGAGTATTGGAGTCAGAGAGACAGTTTTTTTCTCCATTGTTCAGAATGACATTTGCTCAAGACGGTGAGCCATTGCAGCTGTTGAGTTGCTGTACGCCTGGCACATAATCCCCCAGCACACTCTTCTTTTCATCACACAACACCATAGAGAAATAATGACATTCAGATGCATGATTCATCTCGCCCATAAATTTAATTTCCCCCTGGGCCTTAATGTGTCTTTAAATGTCCGTGTGGGCATTACGTGTGTTTATGCTACTTGACACCTGAATCTCCCCCCGGGATCAATAAAGTTACTCTACTCTACTACTCTACTCTACTACTAATTTCCCTCCGCCCCGGGGATCAATAAAATTGCTCTACTGCTTCTACTACTACTAAATCAAAGCCGACTTTATGTTTGAAATGGCCCCAAACTTGTAATTCACAGCAACCATGGTGTATGGTGTATGACATGGGACATTAATGCCTATGGGTTTGGGGGAATTGGAGTTTGAGAAAAGTTATTAGTGCAGAATCAAAGAGAGCAGGAGAGAGAGAGAGAGAGAGAGAGAGAGAGCAGGAAAGAGAGAGAGAAAAAAGGTGCATTCGGTTTTGTTTGATGTGGAGCACTTGTCACCAGGCGCTACGATAAGAGGATTCTGCACATATTTGACGCCCCTGCCAACCTATAAATAAGAGGCCCTTCT
>NC_085860.1:54043332-54058332 GCF_034702125.1 Engraulis encrasicolus | reverse complement strand
TCACGCGTCTATCTCTCTCTCTCTCGCTCTTTCTTTCTCTCTGTCTCTCTCTCTCTTTCTTTCTCTCTGTCTCTCTCTCTCTCTCTCTCTTTATCTCTCTCTCTCTCTCTCTCTCTCTCTCTCTCTCGGAGGGTGAGACAGTGACACACTGCATACTATATGAATACAGGATGTGTATCTCTCTCTCCCTCGCTCCCCCTCCAGGCGGTATAGACCCCGTGTTGATATGAATCTCCCCCCCCCCCCCTCCAGGTGGTATAGACCAGTGTTGCTAATCTCTCCCCCCCCCCCCCTCCAGGTGGTATAGACCCAGTGTTGCGCGGTCTGCTGCTGTCTCCTGCTAAGCTGCAGGTGTCGGACCAGATGATGGTGGAGGAGCTGACCGAGCGCCTCTTCCAGGCCCAGGGGGGGCTGCCCTTCGACCTGGGGGCCCTCAACCTGCAGCGGGGACGCGACCACGGCCTGCCTGGTATAAACACACACACACACACACACACACACACACACACACACACACACACACACACACACAGGGGGGGCTGCCTGGTATAAACACACAGACACGCACACACACACACACACACACACACACACACACACACACACACACACACACACACACACACACACACACACACACACACACACACACATCTACACACCTATACACCTGGTCACCCTCAACCTGCAGAGGGAACGCTACCACAGACTGCCTGGTATAAACACACACACACACACAGATACACACAGATACACACACACACACACACACACACACACACACACACACACACACACACACACACACACACACACACACACACACACACACACACTTGGGCGCCCTTAAAATGAGTGGGGAGAGAGAGAGATGGGGAAGGTTCGGCAAATGACCTCGGGCCAGAATCGGTGTGGCAGTCGAGTGGCCAGCCAATTGACCCACAGCTGGACCAACCCCACCTATTCGTAAAGGGACACTGTCCCATTTTTTGGAAATTAGCTTATTTTACACCTCCCTTTGAGTCAACTAATAGGGTTTTACCGTTCAACTGTACTTCCAACCGTTCTCTGGTTATGGCAGTGCAAATTTTACCTCGTGGCTAGCAGTTAGCATTAAGTCCTATGAGGCCAGTTAGACACCAGCAGGAGAACAGTAAAACCCTATTATTTAACTCAGGCGGAGGTGTAAAATAAGCTTATTTCTAAAAATGGGACAGTATAGCTTTCAGCAAACTTGTTTATCCTGCTCAAGGAAGCTGACAAGGGGGGACAAAGGGGTCAGTTGTCCCGGGCCCAGGGAGATTGGGGGCCCATAATTGGGTCATTCATTACATTGAATGTATTGGTTGGGGGGCCCTTTCAGAAGACTTTGTCCTGGGCTCAGCAAAAGCTGTCAGCGGCCCTGATCCTGCATAGTCACCCTCCTCTTAAGACTATGGCATGTGAATATGACCTTCCTCTGTATTAAACTCTATGGTAACACTTTACAATAACTACCCAAAAAAACTTAATAAACACTTTACTTATAATTAACATTAAACAAAGCATTTACAAATGTTTGTAAATGAGTAAGAACCAAACTACGACAGCACAGTGGAGTGGGAATCAACTTCTACTGTGTGAGTTTTATGCGGTTTCATGCCTTCTGGTCTTTGGAGGAGAAACTTCCAGGACCAATAAGACTGTGCTGTGTCTGTTGTGTTAATAGTATTTCTTGCCCATTTATAAACATTTGTAAACATTTTGTTGATAATTAGTTCATTATTTATAAAGTGTTTATAAAGCTTTTTTGGGTAGTTAAGTTGGGTAGTAAAGTGTCACCAACTCGATTCTCTATTCTCGGATAAGGTTCGGCAAATGACCTCGGGCCATAGTCGGTGAAACTTCCAGGACCAATAAAACTGCTGTGTCTGTTGTGTTAATAGTATTTCTTGCCCATTTATAAACATTTGTAAACATTTTGTTGATAATTAGTTCATTACTTGTTCATAAACTTGTGTTTATAAAGCGTTTTTGGGTAGTTATTGTAAAGTATTACCAACTCTATTCTCTATTCTTGGATAAGCACACTTGTTAACCCTGGCTTGCTTCTCCCCTCTTCTCTTCAGGTTACGGGGCGTGGCGGCGGATCTGTGGCCTATCAGAGCCCTCCTCCGAGGCGGAGCTGGCGAGCATCATGGGTAACCCCACGCTGGCCCAGAAGCTGCTGGCGCTGTACGGTACGCCCCAGAACATCGACGTGTGGGTGGGGGCCATCGCCGAGCCCCTGCTGCCGGGGGGGCGCGTGGGAACCCTGCTGGCCTGCCTGCTCGCCAAGCAGTTCAGGGACCTCCGCGATGGGGACAGGTACAAATATATATATATATATATATACAATATATACAATGTGGAATAATTGTATACTACAATCAAGGGTTTATAGACCTTTGAGATTAGTGGCTTATGTATTATTGAATCCAGCTTGCCTGGGGCATGGGAACGGGCACGACTATAGCCAGCACACAAGCAAACCTTCTTCATACTTACCGTACATACTTTATACTGCTGCAACCTCTGGCCTGACTCTCACCGCAAGCGGTTCAGGGACCTCTGGGATAGGCATGGACATCAACAAACACAGCAGTTACAATAGGCTGTAATGTGTGATAATATAAGCAGTTATGACTTGGCTTGTCTGTGTTGTGTGTTTGTCAGGTTCTGGTGGCAGAGGGAAGGTGTGTTCAGCCCGGCCCAGAGGACGGCCCTGCGAGACGTGTCGCTCTCACGCATCATCTGTGACAACACGCACATCCGCCTGGTGCCGCCCGACCCGTTTGTTCGCACACGCCGCACGGAGGACCTGCTCCCCTGCTCGCACCCTCACATACCCTCCCTCAACCTCACCGCCTGGAGGGAGCCAGACACAGGTGAAGCACCCTCACATACCCTCACTCAACCTCACCGCCTGGAGGGAGCCAGACACAGGTGAAGCACCCTCACATACCCTCACATACCCTCCCTCAACCTCACCGCCTGGAGGGAGCCAGACACAGGTGCATACCCTGACATACCCTCGCATACCCTCTCATACCCTCCCTCAACCTCACCGCCTGGAGGGAGCCAGACACAGGTGCAGCACCCTCACATACCCTCCCTCAACCTCACCGCCTGGAGGGAGCCAGACACAGGTGCAGCACCCTCACATACCCTCCCTCAACCTCACCGCCTGGAGGGAGCCAGACACAGGTGCAGCTCGCACCTTCTCATACCCTCCCTCAACCTCACCGCCTGGAGGGAGCCAGACACAGGTGCAGCACCCTCACATACCCTCCCTCAACCTCACCGCCTGGAGGGAGCCAGACACAGGTGCAGGAAGTAAAAAACAAAACAATATAGATGGATTTTTTTGTTTATAAACACAGTGTTGTGAGGAGGGGCAAGACACTGGCAGCCAGCCACCTGAGCTAATGTTTTGACTGACAGCGGTTTACAACAATCAGAGGTTGAGTTGTGCAATCAAAAACATCCTAAGTTCTAGTTGCATTACTGTATTTGTAGTTTATTCAGAGCACCCAGGTTTGTGTAGGTAAAGGCACATTAAAACAGGTTTTCTGTTGGATAACTACAAGAGAAGGAAAGAACTTGAGCTAAAGTACCATTACAAAACAAGAGGTGAAACAGGTGACATTTGATGCTGCTGGCAGCTCTGGAGTCCCACAAAATGAAAAATGTCATTTGCATAAGAATTTGGCAGGCAGTATGCGGTTCGACTCTAACTAATTATCCAGTGCTCTCCCCCATCCTCCTCCATGACTGAGGTACCTTGAGCATGGTACCGTCCCACCTCACTGCTCCCTTGGGGCGCCATTGAGGGCTGCCCCCTTGCATTTGTGAGGCATAAATGCAATTTTGTTGTGTGCAGTGTGCTATATTCACCTGTGTGCTGTGGAGTGCTGTGTCACAATGACAATAGGAATTGGAGATTCCCAATGGGACTTTCACTTGCACTTGTAATAGTAATGTAATGTCCTCTCTACCTCCATTAGACCCTAGGTGATCTGTAATAGTAATGTAATGTCTTGTCTGCCTCCATTAGACCCTAGGTGCGGCTCTATCCCGCGTGTCCACCCCGGCTACTCTCTGCTGTGTGACGGCGCCGTAGTGTACCAGTGTCCGCTCGGCTTCGTCCTCATCGGGCCCTCCCAGGTCAAGTGTGACCCGCACACCCAGCAGTGGAAACCAGCGCCCCCTACCTGTCAAGGTGCGGTAATGTGTTGTACTATACCCTAGGCCTAGGGCCTAAGCCAAGACTACAGTATATTGTATTCATTCCTTTATCCTAACTCAGGTCCTCATCTTGTGCTGTGGCTTTGTGATGATGTCGTAAGATGTCATTTACTGACAACAGAGGTTTAATTTAATATCTAGCAAAAGCACAATTCAAAGATAATTTTTTTCATTTGCAATCGGGAAGGTGAATGGGGAAAAGTCCCCCAAAAGTCGTTGTGGCCAGGCTGATAGTGAGGAAACTTGATCGTTTTCCCCACGGAGTCGGGGCATCAGCAGCAGCGAAGCATGAGTCCACAAGCACAGGTTGAGGATGGCAGTTATGATAATGGCATGTACCCACTGTGTCTGTATCAGTATTGTTCCCACAGTTGTTTCCTTCTGCTTTTTTATTTTTCAAAGAATATGTTTTGGTCTTTCAGACTTTGATAGGAGGACAGGACAGTTTTGAGAGAGAGACGGGAAACATTTTGGTAGAGAGATATGGGGAAGGGCCGGCAAAGGACCCGAGCCGGAATCGAATCCGGGTCAGCCGCGTAGTAGACGAGTGCCCTACCATTAGGCCACGGTAGGACCATCCTCTTGCTTTTTAACTTAATGAAATGGGAGCGTACTTATGTTCCCCGGGTCCTATGTTCCCCTGTCTTTGTATGGGAGTGGGGAACATGGGACCCTTTTTCTAAAAAAAGTCTACTTTGAAGCAGTGGGGAACAGAGAACCCTTTTTTGAAAAAAGGGTCCAATGTTCCCCGGTAGAGGGTAACATAGGACCCGGGGAACATTGGGATGACCCCAATGAAACGTCCTAAATTACGTCAAGCCTGATGACAGAGGAAATGATGGAGGGATGGTACAGTATTGATAGGACTGTGCTGCTGTGCTCCTCAGCCACTTCAGGACTAAATGGGGAGCTTATGACAACATGCTTTTCTAAAGACGAGCTTATGACAACATGCTTTTCTAAAGACGAGCTTATGACAACATGCTTTTCTCCCCCACAGATGTGGACGAGTGTGCATTCACACCTTCAGTTTGTCCCCAGAGCGCACAATGTCATAACACACCTGGATCTTTCACCTGCACAGGTAAGCAGTGAGGCTTGAGATACCACTTAGTCATTTTAACCCATTGACGCCTAAGGCACCTGCAAAAAAGGGTGCTTTATGCCTGAGCTCTTTTTAAGAAAAGCTGCCCTCAGCCTATAAAAACCTAAATATCTCAGCTTCTGAAGCACATAAAAATATGCACCAAGTTGCATTTAAACGCTAAGACCCTCATCTTTCATTAGTATGTGTTCATTGATCTCAAACAAACAGAGATTTTTAATAAAGCTGTCTCAAATCTCATGAGCCTGAATGTTGCGTAATGCAGCTCCATGCGCCTGGGCCAATGTTGCGCAACGCAACAGCAGGCACCAATGGGTTAATTAATATATGCACATAGTTATTTAGTTATTGTGTGTGATGTTATTGACTGACATTAGATTTACATGCACATGTTCAATTCAATCTAATGCTTCACTGTTGGTCTTCTCCAATTCCTTTCGTTCGGTCCATATGAATATTCGGTGCGTTTTCCCTGTGCCCTTGTGTCAGAGCCTGGTGCGGCGCCTCTCTCCGCAGGGTCGGTGGCTGCGGCGGTGGTGGCGGTTCTGGGAGGGGCAGCCGTGATGCTACTCATACTCATGTGCTACCGGAGGTGAGTGCAGTATCTAAAACGTATTGTAACATCCTGTACCGTAAAATGTTGATATATTTATGTGTGTGTTGTTTTTCTTATCACTGTAAAACATCACAACCAGTTAAACGTAAAAAAGTAAGTTGTTCTGCTGCCTTAAGTTTGTAAGTTAACTCAACTTGAGGAAGCCTCGTGTTTAATTAAGTCTTGAGTTGAGTTAACCTACAAACTTAAGGAAACAGGGGGGGGCAACTTACCTTTTTACACTTAACTGGCTTGCAATGTTTTACAGTGTATGCTTTGCTCCCTGTCTATTGCTAAGCATCATAAATGAAAGTAACTTGTGATTGCCCCCTGGTGCACGGTGCCAGTACAACTGTTCAGTTATCAATTAACAGCTTTCATTGCCATGTACTGTTAGCCTGGCTCTCGCGCCGTCCCTTAGTGCTTCGTGCATCTTCGTTACACTTAGGATGAATATCCATCTGCGTGAGAACCAGGCTAATGTACTTTATCTTTATAACACATTGTTTTTTGCAAAAAGTTACATTTTTCATCACTTTATCTTTTTTAAAACTAGAACAGTCTGTAATATTCAAATTGCTCCACAATTGTTTGTTTTTTCACACCAAGACTCACTTTGTCCATAGAATATCAACAATCAATGGTCTTAATAAGGAGACCAGACCCATCCCTGAGACAGAATGTTCTACGTAATGGCACAAAGTGCTGTGCTGTACGTAATGGCACACGGTGCATAACAAGAGAGTGTCATATTTGCCAGCAATAGATACAGTACCAGCCTGAACAATAGGAAAGCCTTGAGGTGCTTAGACAGTGCTGCCATGGAAACCTGGTGTCAACAAAGCATGGCACCATTTTCACATTCAGTAGATCCTTTTGGAAAATTGTTCTGGGCCATTTACATTTATTTTCCAAAAGGCAATACAGTACATATTCTATGCATAGTGCAATATGGTTGGCTTACAGTATCACTGTATAATGCCAAGGGGTTTGTTGCTGTCTAATATGTCCATTTAATTTCTTATTTTATAGTTGTTGAATAAATTGTCTAATTGTCTAATGAATGTTTACGGGCTCTTTTCCTCTGGCAGGTTTTTCCCAATGAAGACTGAACACTTACAGAGTCCCTGCTGTCAGAGAACAAGTTAACCCTATCCAGACCGGGGGGGGGCTAAAAGTGCCCGCACCAACTTTGATGTCGTATAACTCCTGAATGACTAAAGCTAGGACTACGAAACTTTGTGACTTTTCCTAACATGAAGTTGGCTACAGTTTGATACCAAAAGATTAGGTTTATCATTTTTGTGTTTTCTGACAGGTACGCCTGACCAAAAATCACTGATCTAAGTCTCATCATCATCACTTTTCATATTTTTTTACATTTTCATTAGCATCAGACACCCTTGTGAACATTTGAAGTGGTCTAAAGCACATAATAACCAAAATTGATGTTCATTACCCAAGTTAGATGGAAAATACATTAAGGTGACATTTTGGGCAATAAAATCAGGAAATGACGTCATAATGATGTCATGATATCCAAAAATGACACCAAACTGATGTCATTCATAGATCTTTGGCTGAAGATCGTCCCCTCCAAGTTTGGTGGTCATACGCCATTCGGTTCCTAAGTTATGAGGGGAGGGTCCCCGGTCCCAGGAATGCCAAAAAAGCCGGTCTGGATAGGGTTAACACCACAGATGGCAGGATCAGACACCCTGGACATAGTACATTACATTACATCATATTACACTACATTACATTACACTTCAAACCTACAACCCTCTGATCTAAAGCCTATCTCCTTAACCACTAAGCCACGGCTGCCCCGTATGTATACACATCTATATGGACGTATTCCTATGCAGAGCCGGTTTTACTAATAAGCAGCGTAGGCCATTGCCTAGGGCCCCACCAGATTTGCCCATTGTATGGGCCCCCCAACTGGGCCCCACCATGGCAAATACCAGTGAAAGTAATTCAAAAGGGCCCATGTCTATATTTTGCCTAGGGCCCCCAGATGAGTAGAACCACCGCTGCTGTGCCTATGCATCAGACACCCACAGTAGGAGGGCGCAGGATGATGAGAGATGATGAAGAATACTGCCCAACAAAAAGAAGACAAAGTGCAATAACTATGCCAACAGCAAAACTGAGACAAATGCCTTCAAAGTCTTGACAGCAAGTTTGATACTGTAGTTACTGCAACTTTGACATAGCAACACATCTAAAACAGGACTTATTTTGACCATTCGGCTTTGTCACAAGATAAATGAGGACTTTATAGGGAAGAATAATTTGCATAGTTTGTCAACTTCTAACATGTACTTTGCATTTGTGAAAGCCGTGAGACAACATTTTGAGATGTGGGCAGGGCAGCAGGCTGCATAGGAAACAATTCTGTTCACAACCTTGTATGTTGACCAAAGAGGAAACAATTACTTTGTGTTGTTTAAATACTGTCAATAACATTTCGTTGATGTTGTGATATTGTTACATCTCTTAACTGTGAAATCTCACATACAACATTTATTTCTCACTCAAAGCACTGATTGTATATTGACACTAAATTAACTTTTAAATACACATTTGCCCATGAAAAACCTGAAATATATTTAAAATAAACTAATTTATTTTTAATTCACAGGTTTTCTGTTCTGTTGAATTATTTTTCCTCTAATTGTGCCTAGTCATTCTATGTAGCTAGCTGTTAAGTGCATCTTGTGTTCAGTCTAGTTTTTGTTGTGATGAATGATCTGTGTGTGTATTTTTCTCTGATTGTTTTGCCAAGTCATTCTGGGTAGCTGTTAAGTGCATCTTGTGTTCAGTGGGTGTTTGTTGTGATGAATGATCTGCGTGTGTATTTTGGTCCTGCGCTGCTCCTCTGGGTTACCCAATATAACCACTGCTCCATGATTCACTCACATTCTTTCTTGGGCACAGAAGCATTCCGGCACATTCCGTCAATAATTAATAACTTCACTGTTTCGCTCTGTGCTCTGCAGTCGCACCACTCAACCAGCACAATGGGCCTGCATTCCACAGCTGAAAAGGGCTGAGTGTGTGTGTGTGTGTGTGTGTGTGTGTGTGTGTGTGTGTGTGTGTGTGTGTGTGTGTGTGTGTGTGTGTGTGTGTGTGTGTGAGAGAGAGAGAGACAGAGACTGTGTGTGTGTGTGTGTGTGTGTGTGTGTGTGTGTGTGTGTGCGTGTGTGTGAGAGAGAGTGTGAGTGTGAGTGAGAGAGACAGAGACAGAGAGGTATTTTGTGTGTGTGTGTGTGTGTGTGTGTGTGTGTGTGTGTGTGTGTGTGTGTGTGTGTGTGTATTTGTGTGTGTGGGTGTGTGTGTGTGAGAGAACCTGTTATATCTGACGTGAGTGTGTGTATATCTTGTCACATCACTGAAACCAGCTTGGCAGCTAAAGGGTGTGGTGGAGTGGAGTGGAGTGACTTGCTGCCAAAACTTCCTTCCCTTCCTCTCTCTCCCCGGCCTCTTCAGTAGCCCTCAGCTAAGGCCCAGCCCTCTCTATCTGTCTGCCCTTATTATGTCAAACAGAGACTCTCCTCTACTCCTATCTGTCCCTGCGTGACAAAACCAAGGTGCTCCAGGGTGTATAGAAACAGGTGTGATTACAGAGTTCAGAGACTACGTAAAACCCTGCCACAAATATGGTCCAGCCTAGCCAGGCCGTGCCCTCCTAGTGACGCAACAGCTTCAGCGTTGCTACCAGTCAGGTCAAGAGCTAATGCAAGTACTTTCTGAGTTCCCACAAAATCGGGAGCTCCTCCAACTTTTGGGAAGCAAACAATCATTAGCAAACTAAGGGAGGCCGTTTGGGAAATGTTAATTGTTATGCTCTTGGTCAGACCAAGTCTTGAAGATATTTGAAAGTCGATGATAATCAGGCTAGGTCCAGCCAGCTCTGAATCAGCTGCTCCAAGCGAGTACTCGAGGAAGGTCGATCACTACCCAGTGAAGTCAACAGTGCATAAGAAAACCAAGCATTTTTTATTTTTTTTTACATGTTACTAGGTCGATATAAGAACTATGAGGCAAAACAGCATAATTAATTCAAAGTCAGAGAGTCAAATTGATGTGCATTTAACACAGAATTGAATATGACAGAGACAAGAGACTTTTCTGCTGGTAACTGTCTGGTGTCTTTATTGACCTAAACATCAACATCAGTGGCTTGTTAGTTGTGCAGTGAGACAGGTTGCAGTGAGACAGGTTCACTCCACCGGTAGTAGGCTATAAGACAGCTCAACTGCTGCATGGCACGCAGGCCTCAAACAGTAACACATGTGTGCAATAGGGCTGTAACGATATTGTATCGAACCGAGAAATCGTGATACAAGAGTATCGTGATATGCCCTTTTAAAGTTTTATTACCCATTAGTCCAGAAAACAGCTGTATGATTTGATGTGATAGTGTTTCCAAACTTCTATGGAGATACATTTCAGAAATCGTGGGGTGTATCGAACCGTAGGTCAAAAATCACGATATGAACCGAATCGTGAGTTACTATAAGTGTATCGTTACAGCCCTAGTGTGCAGGCAGGTATAGATGGAGTGGCCATCTCACAGCATACATCACATTATACTTAGCTGACACTTCTATCCACAGCAACATAAAAGATGAAATTGCTTACAGGAAATTGCTCACAGTTCCTGGAGCAATGTGGGGTTATGTGCCCTGCTCAAGGGCACCTCAGCCATATGTAGATGGAGGTTTAGGGAGGGGTCAGGGTGGGATTTGAACCTGCAACCCTCTGATCTTAAGACCACCTCACTAACCCATTAGGCCACGACTGCCCCACATACAGGTCAGCTTGCATTCTATAGAACTGCATTCAACATTTTTGAAGCAACCGCGAGAATGTCCTGCGAGAATACTTCCGCCTCAAAATTTCTCCACGTCCCGCCCATGTCCCATTCGAGCCGTTGCTTCAGTAATGGACAGAAAGTCCGCAGTCCATTCATAACAGACACCATCGAGTGTTCGTAATGCACACGTCCAGTCATGCAACTATGCGTTTCACTTACGCACAGTTAGGATGATGGCATATGGAGCTGACTACCTCTCGTCATTTACACGTTGAGTACAGAAAGAGAGATATGAGACGACATACACAGAGTGCAAAGACCCGTAGACACACACACACAAGTATGGCTGTATATCCCATGCAAAAAGTAAAGAAGGTAAACAAGGATCGATCACGATCTTGTGTACTGACTGACACACTAACATTCTGCAGAAGCTACAGGCTGTGCTGAGGCTATGGCATAGTAACTGTGCACAACACAGTTGTTCATGTACAGTAAAGCTTATTGTCTAACCACCAGGGGAGCAGTATTTCAAGAACATGGTTAAGTGATGATAAACCAGGCTAACTTAACCTGCATGAAGAGGTAAGCCTGCTAATATACGTAGATAGCCCATAGATAATAGGTTTCTCATTTAGTTAAGAAAATACGGAAACCACTTTTTTAGGGATACATCTATTAGCACTAATACATACAATGTTCCTGTATAAGTAACTTGTAAGGCATGTACAAAGCAAAATCAAACATTTGTTAGGTATGTATTCGCAAATGTCTTGTTCATGCACAATAAGGGATTTATTACCAATTTAACCTTAGTAAGGACCTAGTAGGCCTTAGCGTTTGCCTAGTACATGCCTTACAAGTTACTTATGCAGGCATTAACATTGTATGTATTAGTGTTTATAGATGTATCCCTAAAATAAAGTGTTACCGAAAATACGTAAGGACTCTAGGGTGTGGTATTCGATGATTTTCCACTATCTCAAGGTTAACTTAACCTGGTTGCTACTTAACCATGTTCTTGGAATACCCCCCAGGGCTATAGCTACTGTAGAAAGGCAAGCAGTGGTGTGCTGAGGCTAAGAAGGTGACACAGCAATTTGAGGGCTAGTTATTCATTCATTCATCCCACCACTTCTAACTTTTAACTTTACATTTAACTTTACAAACTTATAAACACAGTTAATGTTTTTAAAAAAAAGACAAAACCAAAAAAAACCCAATAAAACAAACACAAACCTAAAACAAAGGAGTGTACACTTACAAATGTAGTAATCATATTTTTAACTGGGTATACCAGGCGAGGAGTGCAGAGAGGGGAGTGGGGGGAGTGCAGAGAGGGGAGTGGGGGGAGTGCAGAGAGAGGGGGGTGGGGGGAAACAATGGCATTTCCCGAGTGCACATCAAAAAGGGAGTGGGTGTTTGGACTTCCGAGGAAAAGCCTATGTGTATTTATCTGTGTGTGTGTGTGTGTCTATGTGCACTTAGAGGATGTGTGTTTAGTGTTTGGTGTGTGTGTGCGTGCGTGTGAGTGTGTGTTTCCATCCCACCCTCCTTCAGATGATGTTGGTGAGGTCACTTATGGCTTTGACCTTAGCATTCGCTGCAGTAGCACTCCCCTCACTGCATGAGGTAAAATGAAACCATGCTAATGCGTATACTTCTTTATCATTGTCCCCCGCTGTGGTAAAACATAGCAATAATAACTACTGTGAAAAAAATATATATAACGCAACGTTTCATATAACGTAACTATGTCGTTGATTGCCATGCCATGTTTATGAGGGGGTAATTCATTAGTCATAAATGGGGAAGAAAGAGGGACACAATACTGAAAAGCATGGCTCTGCTACACCCACTGCCATTTCTCCCTAGCCTGGTACGACCATCCCATAATACCTCTCTTCAGTCATATTCATGGTCTGGAGGTTCTTTGACCTGAGGTCCTTTGACTTGTCTGCCAAATGCAATGTAATGACGTGATTAGAAAGGGCGGGAGGATTGCACTCAGTTCTGGTTTGAAACAATTGGACAGCTCTCACCTAAATCGTTCGCTTATTGGCCGACCGCCTGGAGGACGACTTAGTATCTCTCCCCAGAGAACCGTCGCCAGACCATGAATACGAATGAAGACAAGTACAGTCCTATGGACGGCTCACCAGGCTAATTTCTCCCATCCTTCAAATACCTGACAGAGAGTCAATATCTCCCATTAGGCTGCACATTTCTAATCAAATTTCTAATTTTCTGCTCCAATTTCTAATGTCAACACACTTCTAATGTATGTGTAGGACATTATTACTGCCAAGAGCAGACTTGTTCTGATGTGTCTGTCGTCGCATCAAGACGCTGACTTCGCTGCTCATTTATATTTAATTGCGTAATAAATCTTGCGCTTCTGTCACCAGCCAGGCAGTTCTTGCTTCATTCATCCACAATCTGCACATTACACTGACTGTGTACACTGGAGTATGTACCTTCTCCATCAGGAACACACAGAAGATAAACGATATTGCTTACAGCCCATTACTGTGTGTGTGTGTGTGTGTGTGTGTGTGTGTGTGTGTGTGTGTGTGTGTGTGTGTGTGTGTGTGTGTGTGTGTGTGTGTGTGTGTGTGTGTGTGTGTGTGTGTGTGTCGGTGTGTGTGTGTGTGTGTGTGTGTGTGTGTGTGTGTGTGTGTGTTGACTTTGAGATAGACAGAGAGAGAGAGGTGATTGTGCTCTGCAGTTGACTTCCCGTTTTCTAGCTATCGTCCGTGGGAAAGAAGCCGAGTTTAGCCACCGTCATCTCCCTCCTCAAGCGCATCACCTCCCAAAACATCTGCTCCACTACAGAGGGGAAGAAAAAAGATACCATTTTGATTTCATGTAAATATAATATAATATAATAAATATAATAATACAATTTTTGTCAGCAAGTGAGGTAAACACCAGGCAAGTTATATTGCCTATGACATGATGAAAAAAGATTTAACACATTGCACTACACATTTAACCAGATATAACAAGACAATGACATGACAATAGACAGGACAGGACAAACTATTCAACCGTTCCACTCACAGTTCAACTTCACTGGCATGTACATAATGACCAAAATGCACTGGTGTGCAAAAAAACGCTGGCTGTCCAAGAACAGTAGGAGGGGGAAATGAATACCGCTAGATGTCCTAGATAAAAGTATATATTGGAGAAATGTGCAATGTGCAGTGTCCCTTCTCTGCGAGCCCCCTGCAATGCTCCTAACCCCCAAGGGGTCCCAACCCCCAGTTTGGGAACAACTGTTGTAGAGGAAGAGTGCAGCGCTGCCTCTTTACGGTTTCCACCATTTTGCTTTTGTTTGGCTGTAGTAACTACTAACATTGTCGTTTGCAGCTTACCATCTTGCCTCACCAGGCCCTGCTGAATATATCTGATGTAGGTGAAGAAGTTGCATACCGCTGTGATCTGAGGAAAAAAACACAAATATTACTTGTCTTTAGCCATAGCCACAGAGACACCGTGTAAAGCATAATGCACTGCTTACAATATGTGTTCTCTAACTAAAAGGGACACTGTGTGAGATTTTTAGTTGTTTATTTCCAGAATTCATGCTGCCCATTCACTAATGTTACCTTTTTCATGAATACTTACCACCACCATCAAATTCTAAGTATTCATTATGACTGGGAAAATTGCACTTTTCATACATGAAAAGGGGGATCTTCTCCATGGTCCGCCATTTTGAATTTCCAGAAATAGCCATTTTTAGCTGCAAAATTGACTGTACTTGGGCCATACTAGAAAATATTACTTTATTACTTAGCAAACTTTCATGAAAAGATCAAATTAGGCAATAGGCAGCCCAGTTTCAATGAGCATCATAGTTGCAGTACCTTTTTTGACCATTCCCTGCACAGTGTCCCTTTAAACAAATATGCCCAGAATGTATATGAAGCGTGTAGGTGGTTGTCCTGCTCCCAGGTCTGACGTTTGGATGTGCAGGCTTTAGCTTAGTCCTTCAATTGGTAATGTAATGTAAAAGTAAGGTGGCGTAAATGTAAGTGAGTACCCGCGCTCTGCTGGAGGGCGAGATGTAGTAGTAGCTCTCCTTGTCTCCCAGCTTGATGCGGTGGCGACAGGGTCGCGACATGCCACTCAGGGCGCACTTCCTGTTTGGCGGAGCAGAGGGGGGAGGAAGGGAGGAAGGAAGGGAAGGACCGGTACCAC
>NC_085860.1:54035832-54040832 GCF_034702125.1 Engraulis encrasicolus | reverse complement strand
CTTAAATCCCCTTTGTGGTCTTTTTAATTGTATATGGGCCATTTGTAATTTGTAATACACATTTGAAATGATCTCGCGACCCAAATAAAATGGCTCTGCGGGCCCCCGGGCCTGAGTTTCACATCCCTGAGCTGTAAGAAGTGATGGTGAAGGACAGACACTACGATACAGTAAATCACAAGGTAAGCCAGCCGAGCCACCAGCAGAAGAAGGTTGGATTTGTGTTGTGGGAACAAAGCGATACTTTTGATTGACTACAACGTCTGAGAAGCAAAAGAAGACATTTCAAACACGTCCTTCTGGCCTCCATGTCTGACAGACATGCATTACGGTGGCAGTACATACCCATTTAGAATTGCCCACTATGACTGTTGTAGCTGTGTGTGTGTGTGTGCGTGCCAGCTTGTGTGTGTGTGTGTGTGTGTGTGTGTGTGTGTGTGCGTGCCAGCTTGTGTGTGTGTGTGTGTGTGTTAAAGTGACTCACTTGGGTCCGCCGCACTCTACAGCTGAGGCCTTGACCAGTGGCAGTGCCGTCATGGCAACCGGCTCGATAGTCAGAGAGTTGCTCTCCACCGCGCTCTGCACTGACTGAGACAGCTGCGGAACAACCAGAGAAAATAACACAGAGTGAGATACACAACCAGAGAAAATAACACAGAGTGAGATAGACAACCAGAGAAAATAACACAGAGTGAGATACACAACCAGAGAAAATAACACAGAGTGAGATAGACAACCAGAGAAAATAACACACAGTGAGATTGACAACCGGAGAAAATAACACACAGTGAGATTGACAACCAGAGAAAATAACACACAGTGAGATTGACAACCAGAGAAAATAACACACAGTGAGATTGACAACCAGAGAAAATAACACACAGTGAGATTGACAACCAGAGAAAATAACACAGAGTGAGATACACAACCAGAGAAAATAACACAGAGTGAGATAGACAACCAGAGAAAATAACACACAGTGAGATTGACAACCGGAGAAAATAACACACAGTGAGATTGACAACCAGAGAAAATAACACACAGTGAGATTGACAACCAGAGAAAATAACACACAGTGAGATTGACAACCAGAGAAAATAACACACAGTGAGATTGACAACCAGAGAAAATAACACACAGTGAGATTGACAACCAGAGAAAATAACACAGAGTGAGATACACAACACACACGGAGGTGTCAAAAGTAAAACTTATTTGAGTTAGGGCTTCCGCACATAGGCTCCGACAAAGTGCTGAGCACTGCTCCGCAAAAGTTTGATTCCCGCGTCGCCCATTGACTCTCAATGTTATGTTCGTGTGAAATTGGGTTTGGGGGTCCGAATTCTGTCGGAAGCAAAAGTGCGCCGCAGTGCTGTCGGAGCCAATGTGCGGCCGGCCTAACCAGTAGACCAGTGTAGGCCACCTGTCTTAGGGCTTCCGCACACCGGCTCCGACAAAGTGCTGAGCACTGCTCAGCTAAAATTCGATTCCATTGTTTTCAATAGAACCACGCACACTGGCGCCGATGTCCGCGGACATTCTCCGATGTCGGATAGCAATTAGAGACGAGTTCTATTTTGTTGGCGCCGNCCATTGACTATCAATGCAATGTTCGGGTGAAATTGGGTTTGGGGGTCCGAATTCTGTCGGAAGCAAAAGTGCGCCGCACTTTGTCGGAGCCGGTGTGCAGAGGCCCTTACGATCAACTGACTCTGCGCCAGTTGGATCAAGTGTTTGGTTGGTCCTTGTTAGGTTTTTAGTGTAGTTTTGCTGTAACAACACAGTCCATCTACCTCATTAGGTACAATGGAGTAAATGGTGTAACAGCTATGTAATACCATATGGTAGTGTTGTCCTGACACCATGAATTCATTTTTACATTTACTTTTGACACCTCTGTAACCAGAGATAGACAACATGTGACATGCATTTAAGGACAGCATGCATGTGTACAGTTCTCTGCCAAACAAATAATAATAGTAAAAGGGAAGTCACTTGCGCTCTAACCAGTTTACTCTACAAAATAATAATAGTAATTAGGCCAACACTGAAACTGAGACTAATGCCTTCAATGCATTGGTATTAGCTGTATAATGTGGTTACTGCAAATTTGACATATCCTTGACATTTGGTTGGATATTGTAGTTACTGTAAATTCTTTGACATTTGGGCAATGTCTCTAAAATGGGACACATTTGGACCATAAGGCTTTGTCACATGATAAAGAAGGTGTTATGAAGGCCATTTTTAGTCTAAACTCAACTTTAACAAAATATGTAGTTACAGCTCTTTGCCTTTCTAGGGCAGTACTGTCTTCAAAATTCAGATCTTAAGAGTAAGCACATGTACAATACTGTAGTCAAACTTCAGCTCTAAGATTCAGATCTAAAGCGAAAGCATGCGTCCTGTATTCAGAGTTCAGATCTTTGATTCAGATGTTCTACACATACCAAGATGACACGGGCACACAGTTAGCCTCAGATACTTCCTGAACGTGGAGTTTCGTTTATATATATAGTGGTTGAGCTCACACCAGAGATGAGTTGACCCCAGTGAGGTTGAGGTTACCCTTGGAGTATGCCGCTTGTGCTTACATCAGTATGGTTGAGTGTACCCCAGTATGGTTTAGTTTAGCCTTTACTGTTACTGTATTTTACCTGAGTATGGTAGAGCTTATCTTAGTATGGTTTACTTTAAAACCTTAACATCTGCTTTACGCTGGTATGTGTGTACCTCCGTACACTTTACATAGTTCATTTACCCTTAAGCAGGGGTTCCCAACCTATTCCAACTTGTTTTTTTATTTTTACAAATGATCGGGACGGGACACACCACTGACCCAATTAAGCAATACAACTCAAATAGACAGACAACACCAACACACAACAGAAATATTATTATTATTATTCACTTGGAATACTTTCAAGGCCCACCAGTGAGCCCCGGCCCACCGCTTGAGAATCACTGCCCTGTAGCGCTTGACTATCTGCAGTGGTGTAGTCTACTTTTTTGTGGTGGGTATACTGTATATTTGAGCATTTTTTGAAGTGGGTATACTGTATATAGTTGGGCTATTCTAAATAATGGATCAATCAATTTTAGGTGGGTATACTGAAATCCCTGAAATTGTGAAGTGGGTATTCTGCGTATACCTGCATTCTACGTATACACCACTGACTATCTGAGTGCGGTTGCTTGTACCTCGGTGCGGTTGATTATGTGAGTGCGGTTTCTTGTACCTCGGTGCGGTTGAAGCAGAGGCAGGGACCGATGTCCTCCCGGTACACGCGGCCCATGAAGGCGGAGGAGCGCTCCAGACTGGGCGCCTCCCTCCACGACAGGAACTCAGCAAACAGCACCGAGTCCAGCTGACACAGAGAGAAGAGGAGACGGACAGAAAACGGGAATTACATCTACACTTATAAAGTCAGACTCATAAGGAGAGAAAGAGGGATACAGACAGAGAGAGACGGAGAGAGAGAGAGAGAGAGAGATAGAGACAGAGACAGAGACAGAGACAAAGATGGAAAGGGTAGGAGAGAGACAGCGACAGCATGAAAATGGGCCATTGTCCATCCCCCGGTTACAAGTTAATGAAACACTAAAACACATTTGAAAATGTTATCATTTTCCAATAAAAACTATTGGTGTTACTTTATGTCAAGCACCCAAAGAGCACTAGTGAATGCAGATAGAAGAGCTAGAGAAAGAGAGAAATGGAGAAGAGGAGAGCGGAGGAGTGAGAAAGACACAGCAAGAAAGCAGGTCAGCAATTGGCCACGTGGACAAGAAGCGAAATAAGGGAAGCTGACAGTCAAAGCCGGTGTTCTGTAAAGTCCTCCTACATGTCATATAATCCTACAAACCGCCATTGGGCATGCGCAGACCATGAAACGTCAACACCAGCTGATCCTAAGACTGTGCAATATTAGCGGAGAATAGATAAATAGAGTACTTTCATGTACAATTTACACTACAGGTGTGTGTTTATTATCATTATTTGTGTATGTGTATCTTAGAAATTGAAGTGTGACCCTGGCAACTTAGCTAACTTAATCGTTATGCTAACGGTTTAGCTAGCACTTTTGCTAAAGTTTAATAAAAAGCCAGGTTTTTGGTAGTACTTGTATCCATGACCATGCGATTTTATTTTCATATCTTTCATCTCGTAAATCTAACACCCTGTTTGGTGTTACTGTTTTGTATTTTACTGTAAACAATATTACGTAGGAAAATATTACAATGTAGGAAAATCTGGCAGAACACCGGCTTTACCAATAGGCAGACTAAACAGCTGCCTAGGGCCCCACTAAAATCTCCATTAACATCAACATCACCATAGTAATACAGGACCAGCAAAAATAATTCAAAAGGGCCCCATGTCTATATTTTGCCTAGGGCCCCAAAAATAGTAGAACCGCTGCTGCTGGCGGTCAGCGTTCTGGACCCACACTCTGCTGACACTGGCTACCGGTACATCAAACCACAGTGACACACTCCTCCTCTAACATAAATCAGCACTTTTCAGCATTCGTTCAGTAGAACCCAGCAAGCAGAATGACAACATGCCAATCTGTCGCTTTAGTCACCATTTACAGTAAATGGCCTGGTCAGAATCAGAGGCCTCCCTATGCCTTGGCATACTGTTCTAGTGCTTTACTGTTTGCTTTGCACCAATGATACAAATCAGCGCTTTGTACGAAAAGCATCCGACTGAAGACCTACCCATGTCATCATTTCTGGCTACCACAGTTGTTTCTAATCTAGATGATGAGGATAATGAAGGGTTAGCCCAGCTGCACTAAATGTAAAATGTAAAGATGATCCTAGATACTCCTGGCTGGGCTGAAGTCACAACATACAAAAGCACAGTTAAAAATATAATTAAATGATGCCCTTCATTGTCAACAGGCAACAGCAAACACTTGAATTCTATTGGATGATGGACTTGATTGACAGGGGGTTACCTGGCGACAGTGGGCCCCTGGCACCTCCCCCTG
>NC_085860.1:54013332-54030832 GCF_034702125.1 Engraulis encrasicolus | reverse complement strand
CTCTTACCAAGAGAGCCCCTCTGAGATGAAAGAGCTCTGTTAGTTAGAAATAGCTTTGGTAAACACATTTGTTTTCGAAAGCCCCTTTAATGCTTTGGATCTCTCAAACCATCTGGAGTCAAAGGCATTTAATGGTTGAGGTTGAAGTTTATTTTATTGTTTGTTTGCCTGTCCTGCATGTACATGGTTAAGAAAGACAATTTGAAGGGGCTGGCAGTCACTGACAGGGGTTAGGGCTACTCTGAGAACTATTAAGAAAACAACTTCATAATATCTTGCTTCATCTGAAGCATATGGCATCCATTCCAACAGTTCTAAGTCTAACAGCGACTTGGCGATGCAAGCAGACGTCTATGTGCTGCTGACTGAGAGAAGTCCATGCTGCTCACCTCGAACAGACTGGCCGTCAGCTCCTCCAGCTCCTGCTCCAGCTGGTCCCTGACATGGGAGAGACGCTCACATTCCTCCCCCTTCAGCTTCAACTCCTGCTCAATGGGGCGATAACAAAGGAAGTTAGTTAGGACAGACAGAAAGTCTTTTTGATCGGAGCCAAAGAACATTCTCTTCTCTCGCGTCCTCAGTGATGTATGATTGTGCGTTTTTTTGTAACCGTTATGTATCCACCAGAGAGCGCGTGGGGAACTAAGGAAAACTAACTACTATGTACAGTGTACACTCACTGGTGACAGACAGGACAGACAATAATAATAACAAACACCCCCGCACCTTGTGAGCGGCATCCAGCTGTTCCCGGAGAAACTCGGCACCTTTCTCCCGGATCTCGATAGATGAGCTCCGCAGCCGGGACACATTGTAGGGTTCCCCTCCGCGGGAGTCGTCCTCTTCCCCCTGAGGCATCGGTCCTCCTCCTGCCCTAGCTGGTCCGGGATCTGGATCCAGATCTACAAGCCTTATTATTGAAACACAATGCGATTGTGAAGATCAGCCGTGAGCGCGGAGAGATAACGACGCGTTTTGTTACATAATTACTAACTAACTATACACTGCAGTTAGCGCTAGCCAGACATTGTCCCACACCCTGCCCCCTGTCCCGTGCACTGCAACGCGTCAATGCAGGGCGGATGAATAAGCATTTGGACAGTACAAACAGCAGAATAAATACCAGAGTAAGCGCACACAGTCAAATTACGCACGCACGGTTCATCACAACATTGGAATGGTATGCGTTCCCAAAGTTTTGATGTTGCCCGAAGAGGACAGGCCGGTGCGTTTTACATAACTTTCCAGATAGGAAAGGATCCAGTGGAAAACTTAAGCACGGATTTGGCAGGATATCCCATCGCAGACCCCGGGCAGCTCTTACCCTGAGACACGTCCGCCACACTCACTTTCCCCCTCGGCGGCCGCAGAAACATCCGCTTACGCCCAGATCCAGTATATTCCTCAGTACGGAATGTCAAGCTTGTACGCCTTATGAGAACTCAGTGGACGAAACTATGCAAAATAGATTGACAGACAAACATGTTGTTTGTAATCGAATACAAAACAATGAGATATGCCTTAGGTAAATTTGTTTGTCAGAGCGTGGAGTTACTCTGCGATCGGTCTGACGTGATTCGAAGCCATCCTCCTACTCAGGAAAAACAATCTGTGCAGAAGAGTACTGTCGACTAGGCTACATATCTGTCAGGCGTCACATGACACACCAAAAACTCGGCCTCTTCAGGAAACACGTGATCAATTTGGTCTTCAACCTCGCAATAAAACAGACACTTATACATGTATGTCCCACTTGTGAACAGTTCACATGTTTTAACTAAACAGCTCTTTCTTTGTTACATGTGTATGACCAGTGTCCTTCCACTAGGGTCATGTGAATACAGGCACTATTCAGCATAGTTACTGTCAAATTATTACCACCATCCCCAAATTATGGATTATGATATTACAGAATATAACAGAATATATTCACTATTTCTTCTGAGGCAAAACTGAATGACAATGACTTAAAAATAAGATCAATAAGCATGTTTTTTTCCTGCTAGATTCTATTTGACAGCTGTCACAGAAAACTGTGTCAGCAGTCTAGTGAAGATAAAAAGTAGCCCAGAGTGGCACATCATTACTAAATGATTAGACAAGCAGTACTGAAAAGACCACATCCTCAAGAGCTCCGCAGAAATGGACTTGTGAACTTCTATCATGTGATCTGTCCTTGAGCTTCAGTGTTGGTTACTGTTGCATGGTATGACTCCATGACCCCCCCTGGGCCAGACAACAAGAAAGGCCCCCCTCCGTGCATGTTGATAGTCTCTAGATTCAAGGTTTCATGGCAGATGATCTTTAGAGACTTTGTGTGGTTGGGGGCAGAGGCGATTCTAGGGTCAGGTGGGGCCCCAAGCGAAAATGCAAAAGAACATTTGAACCAAATTCACCACTACTGTAGTAGAGCATGGGCTATTATTAACTATCTAGGGGCTTGGGGGCCCCAAGCGGCTGCCTGCCTTGCCTGGTGGCAAGATGCGCCTCTGGTTGGGGGTTCGGGGTATGTCCCCAAAGAAAGTGTGAAATGTAGAGTTGTTCAATGTGTGATTTTAACACAATATGAAAAAGAAAATATAAAAGCTTGGCCTCCAGGGACCTGGGGGCCACATGCAGCTCGCCCCGCAGAGCCATTTCATCTGGCCCCCAGAGTCTTTACAAGAAAGACCATTTTTAATCCAAATTCTTTCTTATAATGGCTATCCAGGACACAGGTCTTGTGGGTTTGAAAGTAACCAAGTATATAGTAGGCCAGTGTTTCTCAAATGGTGGCTCGCGACCCAAAAGTGGGTCGCGGAAGGGTCATGGGTGGGTCGCGGAGTCGTGAAAAAAAAAAAATCGCAATTCATTGATTCGCTAAAAAAAAACAAAAAAAACCATCCAACTTTTCCTGCAACAATTTACAAGAGATAGTAGCATGCAACCAGTCATTGTGTCATTGAGTCGAACCAGTCATTCGAGTGTCGCTAAAAAAATTGGCTCGCAACAGAATGAGAGTGGAAAATGGTGGGTCCTAAGACTGTTCCAGTTGAGAACCACTGTAGTAGGCTACTTTTGTATTCATCTAAATACATTTCATTACAATGTGCAGGAGTGTCAGTCTGCATTATGTCACATTATGGACACAGACAAGCGGCCTGCGATATCTGGCATTTTACTCAGTATTCTAAATTCTAAATGCGGTCCTTTGGACCACAGTGCAAAATTACATACTGCCCCTGGCAACTATTGTAGTACTGTTGTTTACTACAATATCTGTATGCTACTTTATAACTTTTTATTTATTTTTTAAATATATACAAGCTATGTTTTTTACATGTATTTGTCTTTGTATATTGTTGTGCTAGTATGTATGCCTACATGTTATTTTGTTCTGTAATGGCTCCTAACAGTAAGACAAATTCCCTTCAGGGCAACCAAGAATTCATTCATTCACTCATTCACCCATTCATTCATTCATTCATTCATTCATTCATTCATTCATTCATTCACTCATTCATTCATTCATTCAGTCAGTCATTCATTCATTCATTCGGACCACCAAAACACTACTACAATCATTTGGCTTCATATGTGTGTAACATGGTTATAATAGAAATGGGAGTGGAGAAAAGTGGCAACAAGAAAACTGTCTTGGTTCTTAGGAAAGTGCAGTGCAGTGTGTCAGCAAGATTTCACGGCATCCAGTGGACTATCCTTTTACAAAGGTGTCAGTGCTGCGCTTGCAAGTGTATAGGCCTACATAGCAATCAGCACACAGCGGTGTAACTGGATCTCTATACACCTCAACACAAACTCATTGGAATCAATACAGAATATCCATCACACACACAGTATACATGTTCCTGGTGGGTCACATGCCCACTGTACAGGACTCTCTCTCTCTATATATATATATACATATAGACCTGCAAACTCGTCAAAGAAAAAAAGGTGACATTGTAGAGCGGGGGTTCTATTTCTATTCACGTGAATGACCTAATTGGCCGGGAAAAAGGCGACTGTCACCAAAAGGTGACGAGTTTGCAGGTATGACACACACACACACACACACACACACACACACACACACACACACACACACACACACACACACACACACACACACACACAAGAGTATTGGCTCTTCAGCATCTTCACACACACACACACACGCACGCGCGCGCCAAGCAACTTTTTTTTTGTTTGTTTACCTTCCAACAGGACACCTATCCAGTATGTCCACGGGTGACGTCACCGTGGTGGTTGCAGACTTGTACTTCAGTGCTCGCTGACGCAGCTGGCGAGAGTCCGCTTTGCCGAAGAAAACTTCGGATGAGTACACCGCAATCCCTGAAGTGTCCGCCACCACCACCTCATAGCCGGGGCTGGAGGCACTCACCGGGGATGGAGACGAGGAGAGTTGCACCCTGTGGATGCCTTCGAATACATCCATTCTCTGACCCCCTGACCACAGCAGTCCTAGATAAGTCAATCACACCCTGCTGTTTTTCTCTGAGCCATGCGCTGTTAAAAATGTCCTCCTTTCCAGAACTGCGCAGTAACCAGGTCCACGAAACTTGGATGTGATTTGAGTCCAGGGGAAAGGCCTTCAGTACTGAGAGGCCAGCAGCAACACTGTAACAATGTCAAGAGATTATTGCATGTTAGTCAAGGACGCACGTAGCCTACCATTGCAGTTAGTCATCGCAGGCTTTTCATTACCTTTACTGCAACCATAGTCAACTTTCCCTCCACTGACTGTGCGTTCACTACATTAGGTTTGTGCAAGTAGAGCATAGCCTACCATTCCATGAAAGTAAAATGAACAAAAGTATGCCTGGAAATGATAAGCTGCACATTTCGCTGAACTACCAGAGGTGTAGACCACCATTCGTCCTCAAATCAATG
This sequence comes from Engraulis encrasicolus, assembly GCF_034702125.1. Classification (NCBI taxonomy): domain Eukaryota; kingdom Metazoa; phylum Chordata; class Actinopteri; order Clupeiformes; family Engraulidae; genus Engraulis; species Engraulis encrasicolus. Next base: position 54,025,939 of record NC_085860.1, on the reverse strand, counting down.
TTGTTAAATCAGCAGTGAATGTGACGCACGCACTTCAACAGGTGTACCCACGATTTTGAAACCCCTAGAGTTCATTTATGTTGCTGAAAACTAACGTTTCTGAATAAAACTTAAAATTTGTATATATTTGTACCTTTTCACTCTTCACAGACTTTCCGGAACTTTGAAAACAGCGTTGAACTGTGGAGGGAATGACCGGCGCGTGGATGCTACACGCGAGCGCAAAACGCAGCGGTTCAGTTCAGCGCTGCAACTCTCGTGGCCTACTTTTTGCTCATCCGCTGTTCAGTTACCGTTTGTTCAAAACACAAACCTGTCAAGTCGACCTGTTTCCCCAGGCGCCCGCCCAGTCGTTGTGGTTAAAGGGTTAATCACTAACTTAATTTTCAAGTCAACCTGTACGCCGCATTCCCTCCACCAGGGGGCGCAAGAGTTGTCCTCTGCCCCTGCTGCTCCCAATTTGTTCAGCTTCTGTCAAGGAATTCCCTTCATCATCACTGCACAGTTGGATGAAAAAAGTGTCGAGACTTCACACAGCTCCTTCGTCGTCCGTGGTACAACAATGAAAAGAAGCAGCAACATTGCATAACATAATGTCATTCATGCCAAGTGTTTCCTTCCTTCCGCTATTAAGATATTTTTCCTCTGACTCGGCCCATGAACACAGGGTGATTTGCTGAGATTAGCTAGAGGGCCACCTAGGTCTCACAATGCACCTTTGTTGCCCAAACAGATTAACACGTCAAGTGACCGGAGGAGTGGGCGTCCATTTCCCCTGTTCTCCTCGCGTCGCCCTCCGTCCCTTGCCATTACACTCACCGTGCCACTTGTCAGCACGCTTCCCATCCAAACACAGTGAGTACAACCTGTTTTTTTTCTAACCCCTTGCATTGCATTTACACTTTGCCATCATCAGCACGAGACATCTTGCCTCTTTTCCCTGACATCTGGAATAACAGAGCAAACAGAAATGTACGTGTGAAGTCTCAAATCTCTGTATCCCACTAACACCACTTTATGTCTCTTTCTGTTCAATCTTCTCCTCTCTCTTTCCCAGATACATTTCGACCTCCCACTTTCCTGACAATCCTGAACATTTCTGGTTAGCAAGACCTCATGGTGCCAAATGGACATTTGTTTTGCCGACATCCGGCCTTGGGGTCTGACTTCTTTTTCTCTGACCATGTGAGCCCTGCATGCAGTGCCGGTTTCACTGTATGGAAGCAGATGCTGAGTAGTGTGTGCTAGCCTGTTGACACTTTGTTGTTTGGCTAGAGAGAGAGAAAGAGAGAGAGAGAGAAAGAGAGAGAGAGAGAGAGAGAGAGAGAGAGAGAGAGAGAGAGAGAGAGAGAGAGAGAAAGAGAGAGAGAGAGAAAGCGAGAGAGAGAGAGAGAGAGAGAGAGAGAGAGAGAGAGAGAGAGAGAGAGAGAGAGAGAGAGAGAGAGAGAGAGAGAGAGAGAGAGAGAGAGAGAGAGAATCAGGCTCAACAACCTCCCCAACGGTCCCCTCTCCTGCATCTCCTCCACAACAGTAGGTAGCCCTTGTGGTGGCGTGTCGATGTCGGCAGCGTGTGTGTGAATGCTTTGAAGCGTGTGCCAGGCTGCTATAGCCACTTGCTGTTTGCGCATTATTCTCCCCCCCAGAACCAAACTACCCCAATTGTCAGTTCCCCCTTTCGTCGCCCAACCACGTCCACGAGAAACGAGGCTATTCGTAAAGGCACCACGAGGCTTTAAGTTGATTTTTTTTCTGTTTTTCTTGTAAAGACTTCACAAAAGGCCTGAGTTACTGTTGGAGCAGCAGTATCCAGTCACAAGAGAGACAGAGAAAGACCCTCAGGCCAACATTTCAAGGTGGTGGTGGTGGTGAGACGAGAGGGCAGTGTTCTCATCCCAGTCTCTACTATCTCTCCTCTGTCCTCATAGCTTTAGTGCCACCACATGGTGTGTTGGTGGCTCGGTGAGGTGTTTGGCCAGCGATCTTCAAGTGGCACAGAGTGAGAGAGGGGAAAAGAGTAGAAGTCTGCGCATTTTAAACATTTATTCAGGTCATACAACGTTTCAACCCAACAGGGTCTTCATCAGGCACCTCTTCATCAGCGAGTTGGGAGGTGCATACTCTTACTCTTTTGACAGAGTGAGTGAGAGAGATCCTCAAGAGAACTTGTACAACCTGCCTGTCATCCACCTCCTGTACGCCGGCACTTACAGCACTTGTGGTCCTGACTCTGGTCCTACCAACACAAACACCAGCAGAGAGAGAGAGAGAGAGAGAGAGAGAGAGAGAGAGAGAGAGAGAGAGAGAGAGAGAGAGAGAGAGAGAGAGAGAGAGAGAGAGACTCAGGCCAACATCCATGTGACTTTGTCAGTTGTGTGTGCGTGTCCAACTCTTCTAAATCTCGTGCTAGCTTGTGGGGTTGGTGACAGTGTGGTGCGATCGATCACCTAATGCTGGCCTTGTAGACCTTGACTTCGAGGTCATCCCTGAAACTAGCACCTATTCCCTGTCCTATAGCACACCACTGGTGATGTTGTGGATCTGTGAGATGTGTGGCAAGTAGTCTACACGTGAGACAGAGAGAGGGAGAGAGTGACCCTCAAGCCAGCATCCTCCCCAACTGTCTCCTGACCTCGCTAGTGGCTGGCCACGTGAGATGCCATAATTTCCTCCAAAAATACAAAAAAAAAAATCACTGGACATTTTGAACAACCCGGTAGACCATTTTGCCCTGTAAGCAACCGCACCACTGCTTTAGTGTCCTTCAGTATATTCTCCCCGGGGCAGGCCATTAAAACCGGGACAATCAGGAAAGACCAGGACAGGTGGCAACAACCGTCTAATTCTGGTGTGTGTGGTCCCTCCATTGGTCGGCCTCTCTGAGGTGTGAGGTGTGTGGTGTGTGTTGTGCCATCTCGTCCACCAGAGGGCAGTAGCAGCCATGACGGTGACCTACTCCCGGCGGGTGGCTGACGCTCGCCTGGGGACCTTCTCGCACCTGTTGCTGCGGTGGAGAGGCAGCATCTACAAGCTGCTCTACAGAGAGCTGATCATCTTCACCATCTTCTACTGCGCCATCAGCATCCTCTACAGGTGAGGCTGTCGTTACCTGGGGACATTTTGAAAGTTTTTTTTTCTGACTTATTTGACAGGACATTGTGAGAGGTGGACAGGAAGCGAATGGGGAGAGAGATGGGGAGGGGTCGGCAAAGGACCCGGGCCGAGAATCGAACCCGGGTCAGCCGCATGGTAGACGAGTGCCCTACCGGTTGGCCACGGCAGGGCCACCTGTGGACATTTTTAAAAGGGAGGTCATCGGTGTGCGGATCATCCTTACCTTCAAAGTTCAAAAAGTTCAAAGTTCAAAATTCTTTCTTTGCCATCTGTGCAGGCACACAGGAACTCTTGTGCAGGACTTGAGTCAATAAATAGAATTAAATAGAAAAAAGGGAAAAGATAAAAGACGTTTCAAAAGAAGATCAAAAGAAGATCAAAAGATCAAAAGAAGTAAGTCAAATGTACCTTACATGAACTTAACATTTTGACCCTGCAAAAGAAATTGGATGTGTGTGAGATCTGACTGTTGCATCCTGTATGCTGGCCTTTCTTTTAAAGCAGGGGTGGGGAACCTATGTCTTGAGGGCCAGGGGTGGGGAACCTATGTCTCGAGGGCCATTTACGGGCCTTGAGGCCGTTTTATCCGGCCCCTGACATAATTTTAATGTTACTCTGCTTCACATGAAATATAAAGGAATCTTAGAAATTACATTTGCAATACAATTAAGTTATATTCAGGGGACCAAGAGAAGGTGGGGTCTGTTTTAAAGCTGGCTGCCTTCAATATAGGCCTAAAGTGCAGGGGGAAATCTTGGATTGTGTTCATAGTGCGGCCCTTGGAGGACGTTGACGACCCTTTGAGATTTTTAAAGTGGCCCCTCGAATGAAAAAGATTCCCCATCCCTGATTTAAAGTGATACTGTCCCATTTTTGGAAATAATCTTATTTGACACCTCCCCTTGAGTCAAATAATAGGGTTTTACCATTCTTCTATACTTTCAACCATTCTCTGGGTATGGCAGTGCAAATCTTACCTCCAAGCCAGCAGTTAACATTGAGTCCTATGAGACCAGTTAGCCGCCAGCTGGTCTCATAGGACTCAATGTTAACTGCTAGCTTGGAGGTAAAATTTGCACTGCTATACCCACAGAACGGTTGAAAGTACAGGGGAACGGTAAAACCCTATTATTTAACTCAAGGAGAGGTGTAATATACGCTTATTTCCAAAAATGAGACAGTATCACTTTAAAGCCGTGACCTATGTTCTCCATCAGGTTCATTCTGAGTGATGAGCAGCGGAGGCTTTTTGAGAAACTGGCTATCTACTGTGACAAGTATGCCAGCCTCATCCCCCTGTCCTTTGTACTAGGTAAGTACTGCAGAAGACTTGTCACTACTATTGTCCAGGGTGCACAAAAAGTTTGGGATATTTATTTGCCTTTCGAGAAAATGTTCGAAAAACTGAATTGACTGAAAGTGAATTCATGTTAAGTATCAGCTATGCCTCTGTGTTTGTAATAATAATTATGTCATGTACTTTTATCTGTACTTTCAGAAGTTGGTCACTTTTCCATGTGGAAATCAATATGTGAAAACCGTGTGTGCGTGTGTGTGTGTGTGTGTGTGTGTGTGTGTGTGTGTGTTCACGCACGTGTGTGTTTGTGTGTGTGTATGTGTGTGTGAGTGTGCATGTTCGTGCTGTGTGTGTGTGTGTGTGTGTGTGTGTGTGTGTGTGTGTGTGTGTGTGTGTGTGTGTGTGTGTGTGTGTGTGTGTGTGTGTGTGTGTGTGTGTGTGTGTGTGTGTCAGGTTTCTACGTGACGCTGGTGGTGTCTCGGTGGTGGGGCCAGTTCGAGAGCGTCCCGTGGCCCGACCGTCTGGGCGCGCTGGTGGGAGGTCACGTGAGGGGCGCCGACGAATCGGCTCGCCTCATCCGGCGCACGCTGATGCGCTACGCCAACCTATCAGGGGTGCTCATCTACCGTTCCGTCAGCACGGCCGTCTACAAGAGGTTCCCCACCATGGATCACCTGGTGCAGGCTGGTGAGTCTAGTAGAGGTTCCCCACCATGGATCACCTGGTGCAGGCTGGTGAGTCTGCAAGAGGTTCCCCACCATGGAGCACCTGGTGCAGGCTGGTGAGTCTAGTAGAGGTTCCCCACCATGGATCACCTGGTGCAGGCTGGTGAGTCTAGTAGAGGTTCCCCACCATGGATCACCTGGTGCAGGCTGGTGAGTCTACAAGAGGTTCCCCACCATGGATCACCTGGTGCAGGCTGGTGAGTCTAGTAGAGGTTCCCCACCATGGATCACCTGGTGCAGGCTGGTGAGTCTAGTAGAGGTTCCCCACCATGGATCACCTGGTGCAGGCTGGTGAGTCTATTACAGGTTCCCCACCATGGATCACCTGGTGCAGGCTGGTGAGTCTATTACAGGTTCCCCACCATGGATCACCTGGTGCAGGCTGGTGAGTCTAGTAGAGGTTCCCCACCATGGATCACCTGGTCCAGGCTGGTGAGTCTATGGGTACATTCCAATAAGCAACCTTGCCTCCTCCACTTGGGCTTGTGGCCTCACGTTTTGCTGATGTCCCTCCTCCGTGGAGAAAACAATGAAGTTTCCCCACTGTCAGCCTGGCCAAAACAATTTCTGGGGGACTATTCTTCATTCACCATCCGGTTTGAAAATGAGAAAATGACTTTACAATTGAGCTTTTGGGAGATATTGAAATATAATGCTGTTGTCAGTGATGTCATCACTACATATTACTTCCTGGTACAAGGTCACAAGCACAAGTGGAGGACGCAAGGTCGCATATTGGAACGCATACTATAAGAGGTTCCCCTTCCCCACTAGGGCTGCACTATGTATCAACAATATATTGAAATTGCGATATCAAGAGAGTGGCGATACGCGCATCACGAAAATGACTTAATTATCGTGAACAAGTAAAACATTTCTCTGCAGTTCAATCACTTGCTGATTGTCAACAAATGTGCAAGAAGCCGCCATGATCAAAGCCACGCTCCCCACACAGACCGACAAATTAGTGACAAGAAAAGCATTCGACTATATTTCTTAATATCGTTCAAATATCGTTATCAAGGTATTGCATGCTGTTATCGAGTATCGATTTTCTTTCTGATATCGTGCCGCCCGATTCCCCACCATGGATCACCTGGTCCAGACTGGTGAGTGGGGCTTCTGCGGCTCGGTGTAAAAGTGCTCTGTAGTCACCAGAGGTGTCAACGGTAAAAGTAAAAGGGCCCAGCCGTGGCTTGACAGTGGTTTTCGTTTTCGTTCCTTGAACCGATTCAAAGCCGTGGCTCTAACGGCTGGGCACTGGGCTGCTACACCGGCGACCCGAGGTCATTTGCCGACCCTTTCCTGTCTCTCTCTCTCCCGACTCGCTCTCTGTCTCTCCTCCACAGTCCTATCTTAAAAAAGTAAAAGTGAAAGTAAATTCCTGGTGTAAGTACAACACTAGCACATGATATTACATAGCTGTTACACCATTTACCCCATTGTACCTAATGAGATAGATAGTGTTGTTACTGAAAAACACTGAAAACCTAACTAGGACCCACCACAAACTTGATTCAGTGCAGAGTCCGCATCGTAAGACAAGTCCACAGGTCTACTGGTTACTCAGATAAGTTACCTGTGTTGGTAGGAGACTGTGTTTAAGTCCAGTTATTTACACTGCAACTCCTTTAACTTTGGCCATTACGATCACTTTCACTTCCATACGATTTGTCATTTTCTGAAGCAAACATCTATCCTTTCCCAGGTGTTATTTCGTGTCAGACTGTTATTCCTACAAAGAGTGTAGTTGTAAGCAAGGGCGCACAAACTGGATATAGATAAAGTAAAAATCTTGCCAGATATTCCCTCTGCCAGTGCTACAACCAAACTCTTTGGATAACGTAACCAGAATAAATGATGAATGATACATGATGAATCATGAATCTTCACGGACATATTTTTCTCCTACAAACACTTAAAAAACACAAATGGCTGACAACTCAGTTGGTTGAGGTATTTTTACCATTGTGTTGGGTGCTCTTGGATGTTACAGATCAATCCAAATGAAGACAAGAGAAGTTATTTCAGGCACTCCAAAAAGGTGACAATTATGTGAAATGTCACAAAAAGTTGTAATGAAATTGGAATAACTTTTCTTTTTTTTTTTTAATGTATTTTTTGGGGTTACACCTTTCTTATTCAGATAGGACAGTGAGAGAGGCAACAAATGAGTGGAGAGAGTGATGGGGGAGGATTGGGAAACGACATTAGGCTGGAATCGAACCTGGGATACAGGCGTGAGGGTATGCCGAACTATATAAAAATGAAAAAAGTCTGCTACAACTAGGATTTTTTTGCTCCTAGTTTAAAATTTAAAAATCCTGAAATTGTGGGTGACTTCTTCCTTCTTCATCTGGTTATTTGGTTGCCTTGCTCCCAGGTCCGTCGTTTGGATGTGCAGGCTTTAAAACCCCTTAGCGCAGCACTATGGCTCTCACTATGGCTCTCTGTAATGTCATAGCAATGTTGTTATGACAGCGGTTCCCAACCTGTTTTAGCTCGGGACCCCATTTTGACATCCCACATTTCCCAGGACCCCATACACATTTCATCATGACAAAAATGAAAACGTGACTGAGCTACAAAAGTTGTAGGGTATTAAACCTATAGATATGTATGGCAGTCTAGGATAGTAAATGGTACTTCAGAGAGAATATTCAATAGTTATGTTATATTAATTAGTAATATTTATCAGTATTCTTTTATCACACACTTTCAGACATTTCAGGCGACCCCATTTGAATTCCAGGCGACCCCAAATGGGGTCCCGACCCCTGTGTTGAGAAACACTATGTTATGATGTAGTTTGTAGCATTTTCAGCAAGTGAATAGGGTCGCCGGAGACCCCTGCTGTAGTAAGAGGGTCTACCCTACTCCTTCAAGGTACGGTGCATTAGCCCACTGTGTCACACCGCCCCAACCTTTCTTTTTCATCTTATATTTATCTCCTCCTCCTCCTCTTTCTCCTTATCGCCAGGCCTAATGACGGCAGAGGAGCTCCGCCAGCTGCAGATGCTCCCCTCCCCCCATAACAAGTTCTGGGTGCCCTGCATGTGGTTCGTCAGCCTCACCATGAGGGCCCGTGCAGAGGGACGCATCAACAACGACGTGGCCCTCACCGCGCTCCTCAACGTAAGTGGAGTCCAGGGGGATGGGATCAGTGGTGTAGTCTATGTAGAACACGTGTATACGCAGTATACCCACTTAAAAATTTCTGAGATTTCAGTATACCCACTTGAAATTGATTGATCCATTATTTAGAATAGCACAAATGTATACAGTATACACACCTCAAAAAATGCTCAAATATACAGTATACCCACTTCAAAAAATGCTCAAATATACAGTATACCCACTTCAAAAAATGCTCAAATATACAGTATACCCACCTCAAAAAATGCTCAAATATACAGTATACCCACTTCAAAAAATGCTCAAATATACAGTATACCCACCTCAAAAAATGCTCAAATATACAGTATACCCACTTCAAAAAATGCTCAAATATACAGTATACCCACTTCAAAAAATGCTCAAATATACAGTATACCCACCTCAAAAAATGCTCAAATATACAGTATACCCACTTCAAAAAATGCTCAAATATACAGTATACCCACTTCAAAAAAAGGTTAAATATACAGTATACCCACTTCAAAAAATGCTCAAATATACAGTATACCCACTTCAAAAAAAGGTTAAATATACAGTATACCCACTTCAAAAAAAGGTCAAATATACAGTATACCCACTTCAAAAAAAGGTCAAATATACAGTATACCCACTTCAAAAAAAGGTCAAATATACAGTATACCCACTTCAAAAAAAGGTTAAATATACAGTATACCCACTTCAAAAAAGTAGACTACACCACTGGATGGGATGGTCACCTTGCAGTGCTCATTCTTCACTAAAGGAGGTGATGCAGTTAGGCCACTTTTTTGAGCAATGCTTTTGGGCAACGATACTGTATAGGATATTATTTGGACCGTTAATCACTACAACACTTTCATCAGGAGAACTTTTCTCAGAAAATCAGGAGCTAATCATGTGGTTGCCAAGCAACATTGCTCAAAAGGAGAGAGAGTAGCCTACAAGATCAACTAGCTAGAAGAGTGTTCAATTTGTGTTAAGACTCTAAAATTTCACTGCATTGACTTACAGTAGGCCTACATATAATACAGTTCGGTTCAGATCTACATGTAGAATATTTATTGTTAAAGACATAAAATCTCAGACACAAGTTAACCAAAGTGTACAGTAGGCCTATTCTTTATTCCTTATGTTTTTGAACAAAGGTTTTCTTCCCTCTCGAACTTAAAAGCAATTAACACAGTGTAGTACAAAATTACGTTTGTTTAATTTTTCTGGCATTTTCCTCAGTGTCTGTATTTTCTCAATAGAGGTAGGCCTATAAGAAAATGAATCTATGATGACTTCACTCCTGTGAAATGTGACTAGTCTGCTTAGCTTTCATTGCATTGCATCAAATCATTGCATTGATTGTACCTGTACATTTATCCATTGTCTGTAATTTATTTTGTTGTCTTGTATTTCAAAGGACAAAAGTATTTCCAGAACATTAGTCCGTGATTGGTCAATTAAGCCCTCTGAAATGGGACTGTGGTCTGCTCTTGTTTTGTTTGCAGGAGCTGAACACGCTGCGCTCTCAGTGTATGAAGCTGTACGGATATGACTGGATAAGCCTTCCGCTGGTCTACACCCAGGTTGAGCCTCATCAGCGCGGCTTATGCACAATATCCACAATTAGACCCAGTCACACTTTCATCACACCCGCATTTCCGCTGAGCTAACAATAGAACCGACCGGTGAACGCCGGCACGCAAGTCACATCCAGCACCATGTCATTACACAAATTCTTTTTTTTAAAATTAGGTTACATAGGGACTAGTTTACTAACACTGACCGAAATTGTGAGGTTGTTTTACTCAAGACTTGTAGAGGAACTTTATTGATCCCTGGGTGGAAATTACTGTGTCAAGTAGCTTACATAGTAAATACACACACATAATGGCCATATGGACATGGGCATTTCAAGACTTGTGCCTGTCGCACCAGCGTACTGAGTAGGCTAAGAAGTCTAGGCATTGATCCCCATCCATATTGTTTAATTGAGAGAATTACGTTTACACCCTCACAATAATTCTGGACATCGTTTCAATGTTAAAAAAAGCCTACTTCAATCAAATTCAACTTTACAGTCAAATTTACATTTTTTACAGTTCAATTTGTGTGTAGGCCTATGTATGACTAACGGAATCGACTGATTGAATAGGCCTAAATGACTGAATCGACTGATTGAATGAACGAACGAACGAACGAATGAATGAATGAATGAATGAATGAATGAATGAATGAACGAACGAATGAATGCATGAATGTCATACACAATTGCTTCAGATGTTACATGGAAGTGTCAGTAGAGAGAGAGTAGGCCTACATGTGTGAAATGGCTTCCTCAGGAAGCTGTACTAATGTAGCCTGATTATCATCGACTTTCAAATCTCTTTGAGACTTGGTCTGACCAAGAGCATAACAATTAACATTTCCCAAACGGCACGGTCGACCTGCCTCCCTTGGTTTGCTAATAGTTGTATGCTTCCCGACAAAGTGGGAGGAGTTCCCAGTGTTTTGGGAGCTCAGAAACGATATTGTATTGCTCTTGGCCTGACTAGAAGCAACGCTGACGCAACGTTGCGTCACTAGGAGGGCACGGCCTGGCTAGTACTACTGGCCATGAATAATGTGTGTGTGTGTGAGTCAAAGACGTCCAACATGACACTGTCCTTCAGTGCTAACGGATGCTTTTGCTTACTGTAACTGTGAAAAACATGAAATTTCAAAACAATTTTTTGAAAAGTGAATGCATGAAAGCCAAGCCAAAAAAATGATTTAAAAAAAATCTATTTTTTTGCATTTACAGTTCGCAAAAGTATCCGTTGCACTGAAGGACATGTTGGACGTCCTTGACCCACGTGTGTGTGTGTCCCTTGAAGGTGGTGACGGTGGCGGTGTACAGCTACTTTGTGGCCTGTCTGATCGGTCGGCAGTTCCTGGACCCCAGTCAGGACTACCCAGGACACGACCTGGACTTCTACCTGCCTGTCTTCACCCTACTGCAGTTCTTCTTCTATGTGGGGTGGCTAAAGGCGAGTAATACAGTATCTCTCTCTCCAGGGGCGATTGTAGACTGAAATTACCGGGGGGGCTGAGGTGGGGTCATGATTTTTTTCAGGGGGCACATAAATTGACAAAAGAGAAATATACAAAAATGTATATCATGTCGTGGTCATTGGCTGTCCAGCACAGGGGCCACAACAGGGGCCAGGAGGAAATCTACAGGGGCCCTGGCCCACCCTGGCCCCTGTCTAGAACCGCCCCTCTCTCTCTCTCTCTCTCTCTCTCTCTCTCTCTCTCTCTCTCTCTCTCTCTCTCTCTCTCGCTGCCCCTGTGTGTTGACATTAGATGTGTTGCTCTCCACATGTTCTGCCCTCAGTTCTGTAAACTTATTCAAGAAAGTTCAAAGTTGATTGTGTATGAACAGTTACTGTAGATATGTTTTCCTGCACAATGATTTTTGTTTATTTTCTGTCCATTTGAGTGTCACTTGCAATAAAAGGCATTAACAGCAAAATATTAGATGTGCGTTATATTCTGTAAATTAGATGCATTTCAAATGCATTTCCAGGTGGCAGAACAGCTGATAAACCCATTTGGAGAGGATGATGATGATTTCGAAACAAACTGGCTTGTAGACAGAAATCTACAGGTAATATTTGGTGCATGCCGTTTTACTGGTCTCAGTTTATAAACTGTGTGTTGTATGTACGTACTGTATGTATCATTAAGCATTGTGTGATTGTATTTTAAAATGCCTTAATTGAGAGAATTAAGAATGTATCTTTAATACATTCTTTTATTTTTTTAAATTAAAGGTCCTTTGTCTTTTTTCTGTGAAGCATATTGAAATTCCTTGATGAAGGAAATGCAATTTACCTACAGTATAAATTTGGTTTACCTTGTCTTGTCTTGCTGTCTCTGGTGACATCTTGGCGGTCAGGTGTCCCTGCTGTCAGTGGATGAGATGTATGACAGCGTGCCTCAGGTGGAGAGGGACAAGTACTGGAACGAGTCGGAGCCGCAGCCGCCCTACACTGCCGCCAGCGCTGAGCACAAGAAGCCCTCCTTCATGGGGTCCGCGCTGGACATCAGGTGGGTGTGCCCTGCCCAGGCTCCGCCCTCGCAGTGACGCAACACCTTCGGCTCTGCTACACTAGCTCAGGAAAACTGCTTGTTCAGGCAGATTCGAGTTCCCCCTGGCAGTGACGTGGTTTAAGCATTCTATTGGAACTAAGAAAATGTTTGGTTAAAACTTTGGTTCAGCCTCTTATGCCCTCAACAGCTAAGACACAACAGGGTTACGTGCGTTTGGCAATCGTGGCCGTTATGG
>NC_085860.1:53988061-54013232 GCF_034702125.1 Engraulis encrasicolus | reverse complement strand
CAAAGGCACCCCAATTAGCTGTGCCATCATGAATCAGATGTTCCCACATAAACAGAGCACCGACAGAACAGAACATTAGGGCTGGGCGATTCATCATAGGCTATGGGAATGGGACGGGACGAGACAGGGAGACTGACCCCACAATAATCAACATCGAAAAGACATTAATCATTACTCTCTTCCTTTTAACATTGGTCATATCGCCCAGCCCTAAACGCATGCAGGCAGCAGCCAATAGACATAGAACACTAGTCTCCATTTGACTACCACTGTATATTAGAACAGTCAATCCTGAACTCTGCCATCTTGTTACGGGGGTACCACTGCTTGAACGAACATCAAATCAGAAGGACAAGAGAATATTACACATCGGGGCTTTAAATGAACACCTACCAGCAAAATGCTGGTGAAAATTCAGTTTGGCTGGGAGAAAAGAAAACTTACCAGCCACTTTATCTCACTAGCCAAACTCACACTCGCTAATGAGTCAAAGATCTGGCTGGAGATGAAAAAAGCTAATTCAGAGCCCTGCACTTCATCCATGTTACAACTGCAACTAGCAGTAATACAATATTTCTATCTGTTGACGTTTTGTCAGTGTGCAAGTGCAGAAGTCCTGTACCAACATGGCAGTGGCAACCTGTATAAACGCATGCCAAGAGGATGACGACGAGCAACATCTAGTGTTCTAGATCTATGGGAGCAGCTACGCAGTAATGGCTGTGTGTGTGTGTGTGTGTGTGTGTGTGTGTGTGTGTTTGTGTGAGTGTGTGTGTGTATGTGTGTGTGTGTACTGTAGTGCGTACCTTGGGGTCGACTCTGCCCGGAGTGCTGTGCTTGATGAAGGACATGACGGAGCTGCGGCCAGCCGAGCCCGGAGTCATCATCAGCAGCTGGTTCTTCTGCACCGTGTGGATGAAGGACTTCATGTTGGGCTTCACAGCCTGCCCAGCGGGAAAAGCAGAGAAACGCACAACATTTAATAATAATTAATAATAATAATAATCATAATAATAATCAGGTCCCTAAATTAACTTCTCATCACCAGCCAAAATGGCCAGTAGTTGTTAATCTCACCAGCCAAATACACATACTCTAATGGGTCAGAGTGGCTAGTAAGTTGGTCTTTTCTACCAGCCAAACTCAAATTTCACCAGCATTTGGCCGGTTGACTGGTGTTAATTTAGAGCCATGACAATAATAATAATAATAATAATATTACTACTACTACTACTACTACTACATTTCATTTGTAGCGCCTTTAAAAAGGTACCCAAGGACACTTTACTGTACACAATATTAAAATAGTAACTTGTTAAAACTGTAGTAAGATGGGTAAAAAACAGACAAAAGAAAAAGAAGTCAGTAATGCATGAAAAGGCAGAGAGCAGCATACAAAAGTCAGTAGTTCATGTGAACACTTCCTTCTCAACTATGCAGCCAATAAAGTATGTTGGTTTCTAAGCCTGGTGAGAGGCAACAGAGAAATGGATAACATTTACGAAACAATTGTGAAGCAAATAAAATCTGTTTTTCAAAACCTCTCAGCGTTTCCACAATCAAGCCTTCATCAAGAAGTCAAACAGCTCACAATGAAACCAATATTCGCTTAGACTAGGTCCAACAAACAGAAAACTCCACACACACACACACTCACACACACACAACTGAAATGATAACTGAAAGGATCAACAGTTACAAATGCCTCATTGAGGTTCTTACCGACTGTTTGGCCCGAGGAGAAGCTTTCTTTTTGGGAGCATCTTCAGCAGGATCCACCTTACGCTTGAACCCAAAGCGGGATGCCCTGAAGGCAAAAAGGTTCATATTCAGTTGTAAGCTCCACTTCTCACACACGCAAACATGCGCGCGCACACACATAAAAATAATAAATAAATACAATTAATTGCACTACTCACGATTGGGTTCCTGCAGCTTTTGTACTGTTGTCTGCAAAAACAAAGAGAAAAATAAGATGAGATTATACACTAAAGGGCTTAAAGCGCTCAGGAGACTTTGCAGGGTAATATTACTCAGGTGCTCATCTGTACCGGGTGAAGTGTAGGTCCAAAAAAGGAAGGAAAAAGCAGAGGCACTCTGAGATTTGAGAAAAATATAAAAAAGCCTTTAATTTAACATGGCAAATTCAGTTTAAAAGCACATGGGCCCATGTTAAATTAAAGGCTTTTTTATATTTTTCTCAAATCTCAGAGTGCCTCTGCTTTTTCCTTCCTTTTTAAGATGAGATTATGTTTGATACAGAGCTCGTGCTCAGCCCATCACAACTTGAATGTAAGATTTCATTTGTAGCTCTTGACAGTGCAAAAAGACCCCTCAATTACACCCTCTAGCTGCAATCTTTACCCGTGTATGGTATCAAATGACAAAATGAATGACGTTCATGAACGTTCAGTAATTCTGCCTTTGGAAAGGGCAAAAACGCAGCCAAAACCTGTTATGGTAATCATTCACCGTGCAATTACAAGTCAGGGTAGCTACTGTAAATCTCAAGCTTGAGAGTGAAGTGGGGGTTAGTTACCTGGGGCATTGGAGGGTGTCTGTGCCTTGACAATGAGGCTGACGGTTGAGGCGTCTGTGGGAGTGTTTCTGGCCATGGAGCGGGTGTAGCGGGGTGGTTCAGGATCTGGCTGCTCCGCATCCTATTCGGCACAACAGAAAGGCAGTAGGGGTAAGGTTCTCAACCTTTTTTGAACAAATGCCCCCTTGGCCTCACCATAAGCCTCCCAACGCCCCCTTGGCCTCATCATAACCGCACAAATACACCTACCACGACAAGAGCGAGGCGAGCGACGGAAGTAATTGACTTTGTATTGAGTCGCGAGACAAAAGCGATTCTGGAGACTAGAGCGATTTGTGCGACGAGTGCGACACTTTGAAGTTGAAAGCCTTCCAACTTTGTATGACGCGGTTCGGCGACAAGCCGCGACAGCCTGACTGTAGAGAGGTCAGTGACCACAGCCAATGGGAATGTTTGAATGCTTTGCCTTCTGCTTGTAACGGACAAACGTGGCCGTAGTAGCCATTGTAGCCGTAGTAGCCTAGCGTCACCAAGACTAGAGTCACATGACTGCACTTGGTCTTCCATTGGCATGTCCATTGATTGATATTTAGAACAATATACCCTAATATTGTTCTAATATACAATCAATGGACATGCCACCTCTTTATGCCACATCAAATCATCAGGGGGCCTCACTGTTTAGGAGCTGATGTTGCAGGTATCTCACTTATTTGTTTCTGCTTCCAACAGGAAGAATGAGCACCTGTCCTGCACCCATGACAGAAAAACCCTTTAGCCAACATGTCTATGCACCGCCAAATTGTCCTGTTCCTCCAAGTCGTTAACCTGACACTCACCAGATAAATGCAGCAATAGAACCAGTACATATTGTTATATGATCTTGAAAATGGCTTACCTTGGCCATGTCAGGCTCCACAGTCTCATCTGGTACAGGTGACAGAGATATGGCTGGCTCAACTCTGGGGGAAAAAAACACAGTGGCCAACATGAGCCATCACATCTCACAGGCTTGCACAGCAGGGCAGAACTGACTGGGGCAGCATTCACTCTAAGAACCTACATTATCATCCAAATACGCATACAGACCTAATTCATAGGCAACACATGCTACTCAGGCACATTGATTACAGCAAGAAACCAGGTCCAACTTTGTGGATATTTAAAACCAAACATAGAAATCTTTTCAGGCTAGAAAACATTTCAGTTGGGAAACAAGACAAAAACATTTGGTTGTACTCACTCTTCAAAGACCTCATCTCCTTGAATCGCCTCTACTTCCTCTCCATCCGTGTCCACAACGATATCATCTAAACATTCAGGATGAAATTCATGATCAGATCAGAGTGTGAAGAGAGGGAATCACTCTTCGTCCTGCACAGCTGTAGACATGAGCTTTAAAAGGTACACTGCTGAGAACATTTCACAACGCATTCATTTTACAGAATCCCGCAGCTCAAAAATCACCCAATGTTCCAAAGCCAATAAATATAAACATTAGGTCTGTAACGATGCTGCATCGAACCGAGAAATCGCGATACTCAGAGTCATGATACTGTATCGTGATGTAAGGAGGTAGTATCGTGATACGCCCTTTCAAAGTTTTGTTATCCTTCAGGCCAGAAAACAACCATATGATTCGATGTGATAGTGCTTCCAAGCTTCAAATAAGATACATTTTAGAAATCGTGGGGTGTATCGAACTGTAGGTCAAAAATCGGGATACGAACCGAATCGTGAGCATCGTTACAGCCCTAATAAACATTTAACCCACAAAATACATGGGCCTATTAAAGCATGTGGAATATGTAATGTACAAGAATAGAAATTAAATCTGTCAAGTATCAGTTCATGAAAACGGCAATAGGCTGGGCTTTCCTAACTTTGCATTAGGCTAGTTTGTATTGTAATTAGCCATTTGGACTCACCACCAGTGACTGAGCTGGAAGCAGAGCGACTCAGCCGGGCCTTCTTCTTGAGGAAGGAGCGTCGGGAGGCCCTCCTCACCGCCTCCTGAGTCAGGCTCCTCCTGAGCCCCGCCAGGGAGCGCCGGGAGGCTGTGGACCGCCGCACGGAGTTGCGTACCGGGGGACCGGTGGGAGTGTCTGGCACCACTGCTGCAGCATCAACATCAGCATGGGCTGCGTCCGCCTCCTCAGCCTGGGACACTTGAGGGGGTTCGTCAGAGCTGGACGGCTCTGTGGTCATCCCCTCTTCCTCCTGAGGTGCCTCATCCTCCGATGGTGCGGCGGCGGCAGCATTTTGTTTGCCACGTGCTGCTTTAGTGGCGTTGTTGTTCCGGCGGGTTTTGCGCTGAGGCTCCTCCTCTGTGGCGTCTTCCTCGGGGGCGGCGAGGTCCTCGTGTAT
The DNA here is from genome assembly GCF_034702125.1 of Engraulis encrasicolus. Taxonomy (NCBI): domain Eukaryota; kingdom Metazoa; phylum Chordata; class Actinopteri; order Clupeiformes; family Engraulidae; genus Engraulis; species Engraulis encrasicolus. Next base: position 54,008,326 of record NC_085860.1, on the reverse strand, counting down.
GGGGAGGAGGCCGGCCTGGTGAGCGGAGGAACGCCGCAGGTTGCTGCGCCTGCTCTTGGAGAGGCTGTGACAGATGACAGATACACTGCATCAGAGGATGGCTCTACTATGCTCATTGTTATTGACAAAAAGTCACATTGCAACAGTCAGACTCTCCATTATTCAAGAAGTCAGGAATAACATAATAAAAATGAACTTATGGAAAAATTGTTATAAAATCACTTCACACAATCAAAACGACCTGCCCTTTACCAGGGGAAAAATGACAACACAGCAGTACGAGACAAGACAGAAAAGACACCAATTCAAGATCAGCTGATGCATTTCATGTCAAGTAGCGCATGCAATCAAATAAGGCAGAGTTGGGTCTGAAATGTTTATTATAAATTCTTACCCTTTTTTGGCTTTGGATTCCGTTTGTCCCACAGACACTCGTCTCCTGCGGCTGCTTTTCTTCTGGGACGGAGTTTTGGGCATAAGTTCCGGTTCTGTGCTGAAGTCACTACAACAACAAAGCAACAATGAACAAAACAGCTTGCCCATGGCTTTTGGCCAAATCTCAGAGTAGACAACCCCAGTGCAAAACAAAGACGAGCTCTAGCTACCTGGAGAACATTTTCAACGCCGCCTGTCCAATTTCTTCCAGCCAGACAATGTGGACATCGTCGATTTCATTGCTGAAATCTTTCAGCTTGGCTGCGAAAACGTCCATGAGGTCTTGTGTGGACTCCATTACGGAAGTCATGGTCGGACACCAGAACCAGGGAAGAACTTCAACTGGAACAAAGAAAACAAACAAGCCAGGGCTTGTTCAAATGCACGGTCTGAGTGGTTCTACCTTTTTCAATAGAGTAACTGAACAGTTGGTCAATACTGACACTAGATTGACACACAACAATAAAAGCAATTCAACATTATAGTCGCGCATCACTCATTTGTTCAATAGACACAGTAATACATATATATAATGGAGCTGCACAGTACAGTTTCGAACAAAACAACAATGGACCCATGTCTCAAGTGTAAAAATAGGTGACCACACGGCAGGTCGGAGTTTACATTAGCCTGCACTCCTGTGACAGACACGGTCCTATTCACAGGTCATCATCTGAGTCATTCTTTTTCTTGCCAACTTCTAAGTTCTAACATTAGCCACCACAATTTGTCCGAATTGTCGTTGTTCCCCCACATGGCCCTTTTCCCACTTTCCAGTCTCGGCAGTTTGAAAAGACGGGTGCCAGCTAGGCGACAATCCTTAACTTCCTGAAGTGGCAACTTGATCTTTAGCAAGGCAAATGCACTGCTGTAAAGTGATAGTCTATAATATCGGATTTATAATGCCTTAATAGCAGCAACAACAAAAAAACACTAATGCGACCAGAAAGGGTGGAAGCTTGTTGATTTCCAAAGGACCGTGGTATAGTTGCTAGCATGCCCACTAGCAATAAAACGTTAATCTTCGACTTTGACTGATAATAGAACTAATATGTAAGAAACTGAGCTTACCTTGCTCCCCTCGGTAAAAAGTGACAAAAAGATGCTATATTCCAATCCCTATGGATCTACGATGACTAAAAAGACTGAAAAAATAAAATAGAGCCACTGCCGATGTCAGGTACGCATCACATCAATGTTTCCCATCCACCCGCTCAAACGGTTTAAAAACTTTAAAATTCGAAGGACCAATGGGAGGGTAACAGCTGTTTCGTCATATCTTTTTCGAAACTTAAGTAGCATGCCATTCGACATACAGGCTGCCTGTCATCATATGATTGTCCAATCACAGCTCTGTATGGGAGGGGTTTAATATTTCAAGGCGGTGTTGTTGTTGTTTCGCTTACCATTGGATATCTTTAGTAGGAAGGCGGAGTGAAATCGCCTTTGGTTCTCATGTTCAAACAATCCAATCCCTCACGTCTTCAACAGATTTTTTCTTCTTCCCTCAGGCAGATCTGTTCTGTTTTCAAGGAGAGGAGAATGCATACCATGTTCAAGGAAATACTTGCATACCATAGAAATAATATAATAGAATTGTATTAGTTCTATGCTTGCATACCATGCAAATAATTATTTCAAAGGAGGTCTACATCTCTGTGGTAGACCTATCTAATACTTTTATCAAAGCTCAGATATATGACAATGGACTACACAGTCGGTTTACATAGTCACACTCACATACACACAATGAACAAACAAGCCCAATTACTGCTTCTAAGCAGAGGTAAATCCATGATGTAACGCACCTCTGCATTACGTCGTTGTTACACCAATGTAACACACAGAGAACAGCTACAGTGTAACAGACCCCTGAAGTGCACTGAAAAGTAAAAACTCTGCCACTAATAATTGATAGCATACAACCAGCCCAAAAGCAACCAGTTGAAGGTACACAGCCTGTTTAAAAGGGCAGTTAAAGAAATGCATGGCTGCTTGAGAGTGTTGCTGAACAACAAAGTAACACTTCTTACCATTGCAGTATATGCTCGCCAGATGGGGTAATTGTACATTGTATCAAGCTGGGTAGAGTCTGTTGGGAGTACGACATCAAAGCAGCACAATTCTCTGGCGAAGCAACGTCCAGTCTATTTGTAGTTTTGTGTGTGTCAGGGGGTTATCACTCAAATCGCATGCATGTCATTTGAGCGCCAACGAGGCAGGGATAGGTAATAACGGCACCCAGATGTTAATACATAATACACGTTGTATAGTTTCTGATGCGTCTTATTTAATTATTATTATTTTGTTTGTTTTAGCTCATAGGCCCTATGCATCTAGGCTACGTCTTCCGAATTTTGGTATCCATTCATACCCTGACAGGCCAGACCATTCATTTTGAATTACTTCGTGGGGAAAAAAGAATCATGAACTGAAGTAATGTGGTCTGGTAAACCAGGCTATCATGCAAGATCTTAGGACTACAATATTCTGAACGGTCGTTGAGACATATATGGACATAGCTGTAAAATATGCAATTGACGTTGGTATGTCTGCGTAAATTATTTGAATATAGAGCACACGTGTTTTATACTTTTCCTAACAATACACACTTAATTCTGAGATTTCCATTGCCTCATCATCACCAGGGCCGTCGCACTCTGAATCCAGGAGAACTACAATTCCCGGCAAGCATCAGTGGAAGCGGAGTCAGTGTGGAATGTGGGGTCTGCTACCAAGCAGTCTCGTCTGAACTGAAGCTGAGGCTGGGTTTCTAAAGAGTGTGCGTCCGGTAGTGCGAGCGAGAGAGGCCGTAGCTTTGCTTTTCGCGGAGCAGCTTGGAAGAAGCGATGCATAGTCCACGAGGATACAAGGCGCATCTGGACTGATCGCCTCGAGAATTTTACTTATTGCTGTACAATTATCCCAAATATCAACACTCTATCGACACACACGGATGCAAAATCATCCCAGAACGATTTAGTAAAGTGTTCAGAGTATCTTACATCACTGCATTCGATGGTCAGTGGGAAATTGACAAGAGGAAAAGCTGACGACACTTTGAAGTGATGGATGAAGATATGCGAGGTAGGATATGCCATAAGGCCAGCGTGTGTGCATTGACTATTTTGTCACGCTTGGACTAACTGAATAGGGTGCTGCTGTTCACCAGATGCTTGCTTTAGCATGGTAAGTTTCAGGGGGGGAGCTTGGATAGCACTAATGGCTACCTTGGGGGTCCGAATGTGTTGCCATTCCCAAATCACCCCGTGCTCCCTTCTGGTTACATTTGGATGTCGTCGACCAACTCCCTCCCCTTCTCGAATGGCCATCGTTGTCTTTGTATTAGCATGCATCAGTTTAGGCAACGGGGTTCTCTCTGCGTGGTGGACCCCGCTCCCCATCCTTCAGGCAGCGTTGCTAAGATACAGCAGTATCAGTCGATGGTGGTTGTTTGGGATCTTCCTGAGGTCAGAGCTGCTGCCGCCTGGCTCATCTGAAGTCCTCACGACTGAACTGAACAGCTGCATTCCTTTCAGAGTCATTCCATTCAATAGACAATCTAAGCTCGGGACATCTTTGGTAGGCTGCGATGTTGTATGTTGCATGCATTGCTTTGCCACGTTGCTCTTGACTTCGACTATAACTAGTCTACTGTAGTAGGCTATTCTTAACATTAAACAAAAAGCCATCACAGTTTTGCTGGAGTTAGGTCTACACAGTGCTGCTTGCAGTAGGTTCAGTCAGAACCTATTGGGGCTTTCAAATGTGGCAGATAATGCACATTTTGCATTGGAGATGAAGGGTGTTGAACTTTGTTGTGACAATTGACAATCTAAATGGGTTAACTTCATGCATTTTCAAGTCATATGCATCTGTTTATGACCAAATGGCTTGTTCACTAATATTTAAACCACATAAAACCTCTCGGGTAAGATCTGACCAGGTCAATACCCTCCTGTTTCACCTTCTGTATTGCCGTCATTTTAAAGTGTTGAAAGATGTATTTACCTCAAAAACACCTTAAGAAAATGGGCAGGTTTTGTGAACATACTTTTACTTTCATGCAATCTTAATGTTTGTAGCAAAATTAAGGTATATTATATTGATATTATTATTTTATGAATCACAACAATGAAACTTTGGATTTGACACAAATGAGTTATTGCTTGTTACCACCTAAGGTGGTAGGCTAAGAGAGAAAGGGAAAGGGCATGGATGCATTGTGTTCCTTGTGATTTCATGTGCTAAAGCCAGCATACAAGGTTGTGGGGATATATTTTAAAGTGTAGTTTTGATATTTAAATCCATAGCTAGCCTACATAAGTAGATGTATCTATAACTATATATATAATGCGTCTGCACTTTTTTGACGTATGCATCTGGTATTGAAGCTGCAAACCATTCTGTTAACCCCTGGAAAGCTAAAACTATGACCATACCGGTAATAGGAAAGCCGGAATGTCTTTATGTCTGCCAGATCAAAAACAGATGTACTCTCTTTTACAACAGATCAAAGTCTGACCCTGTCACATTTTTGCATGACATTTTGTACCACAGCGCATGACATTTTATTACACACATGACTTGGGTTTAGTAATATCCCTGTTTAATATCCCTGTTTTTGACAACAGGAAGTAGTGAGAGGCTGAGAAGGGCTTATGTGCGGTACATTTCGTAGAAGGGTTGTGTCTTCGATGCCTTTACATCCATGGCTCTGAACTTAACCTATGTGATATACTAAAAACACACAAAAAAATCCTAAAACATGTTCCCAGATGATGGTTATTATTATCTGGGTATAGTGTAGTAATAATTGCGTTATAAGACACAGGTCTAAGGCTCTGGTCAGGCATTTAATCTATGTGGAGCCTTCGATCAAAGTTGGGTCCGTGTACCCCTTGGGGTCTGCAGTGTAATGCCATTGGGTTGAGGGAAAAAGTTTATTACAATGCAAAACACAAAATGGAAATATTTAAATGCAATACAGATAATTGCTATATTTAGATATCAAACCTACACTTTAAAATATATCCCATTACCTCGTAAAACATATGGGTCATTATGAGTGAACACAATACACAATTAAGAAAAAAAATCCTGATCTAAGTCCCACTTTGGCATGACTAAAATGACTATTTGTAGTAAGGCCCCACTTACTATTTGTGGTAACTTCGGGGTGCGATTACAAGGGGGTCCTCCTAAGCAAATGTTCTGCTCCATTGGGGACCTCTAGCCCAATATATTTGAGAATCCCTGCCTTAGTGAAAAGAAAGTGAAAGCCCACCTGGGAAACTCCAACTCCCATTGTCATTGTGACACAGCACTCCACCGCACAGTGCACTCCACAGTAGAGATGCACTGGATCCTGATTTTTAGGATCCTCCCGGATACCGGATCCACTGCTTAAGATCCTGCCGGATCCGGAACCGGATACCGGATCCTACGAAAGGGTTGAAACGCATAGCCTACTCACACACAGGGGCCCTTTTTATCACGTTGGCTCAAACTATTTTGACTGAAAAGCCTCGGCTACCGGATCCTGGATCCTGGAACCGGATCCGGATAGTCTGAAAAACCCTATTATCCTGCCGGATCCGGAACCGGATCTTGGATCCTGTACATCTCTACTCCACAGCAAACAGCACTCACTGCACACTGCACACAACGAAATTGCTTTTATGCCTCACCTGTGACTGCCTTATATAGTATTCTTCTGAAACTTACATAGTATCCCTGCCTTAGATAGTATTCTGCAACTTTGCTCCAGTGCTCCACATAGTTGTAATCCAGCCTCCCTGTCGTATTGTCCGTCTTGCGAAAGATCAAATGAGAATTGTGGTGTAGGGTAGAGAGTAGTAGCAATAGAGCAGCAGTGGTTTGGTTTTTCTCTTATGATCTCTGTTGTGAATCATACGCCTAATAGTCACTATCATCATCGCACCCTATTTGCTCAAGGTGAGGCCCATGTTCATTTATTCATCTATCATCTATTGGGCGGCTGTGTTGTTTAAATTCAGGAAGCGGTTTTCAAAGGCTGTCCTGTCCTGTCCTCCTCCACTGCATATCAAATGCCACAAGATTAGCATCAGCAGCAAAATGGAGTGACCAGCGGAAAATTGGTTCTCTGCAGTTTTTTCTGTCACAGCTGCTGGCCTTGGAGAAATGTGATCCCAGTTTTTGGGCACGTATACAGTTATACTGTATGTATGCACAGTTTAGACTTGTTTATTTCAGACCTCTTAGGACACCCCCTGAGAACTGTAATCTGGTGTTTGGATGGAAACCAGGCCGAGAGATATGAAATGGTCATATGATCACAGATCTACAAGTAGGGTTGTCCAGTTCATGTAGGGCACATGGTCTATTTTTGAGTTGTTTGCCCCTTAGAGAGCTGTAGAGAGATCGAGCCTACAGTACCTAGCCAGTTTCACTACTCTGAAGACTGTGTGTGTGTGTGTGTCGATCCTTCTTCCTCTAACTAGGATAACCTGCTACCAAGGGAACATCAAGTGCCAGGGAGATGAGCAGTACTTTGCTATATAAACTAGGTGAACCTGTTTCTCTGTCATATTCAGAATAGGGGGGAGCAACTGTGAAAATAGGTTACTCCATTTTTGTGCGCCCACTTCACAACTAATTATAACTAATGTAGGCCTAATGTAATTTGAAAAGCTTATGGAGCAGTCACATGCCTTGGGTGCGTTGGGTTGGGTGTACTTAAGTCAATGACATTCGGCCGGTTTTATGTGTTTACCTCGTCTGCTTTTCCCCGAACCACCTGGATAAGCAGGAGGCGAGCGGCATTGAGATTATTATATGGATTTAGGTCTGCCGTGGATCGGTTGATGGCGATGAGCGTTTGACACACACCGCAACCTTTTCCTGCCTCCGTAAACCTGCTCCCTGATATTTGACAGATGGACACAGAGAGAGAGACGCCTCCAGACAAAGAGAGCTGATGCCAATGCATCATCATTCATCCCCCACCGAAAATGTGATGGCTTTTTGCAATCATCTTTTTGATTCCGCCTGCGTCACCGTAGAAGCCTTCTCGTCAGTGACGGAACAATTGCACACAGGGCCCCAGGGCAAGACAGTTATAGGGCCCCCTATACTGCTTGGCAAGCTCACAATAGGGCCCCCACCACCAACACCGGAGGGCCCTGGGCCCATGGGCAAGTGCCTTGCTTGCCCTCCCTATAGCCCCGCCCCTGCTTCTCATACTGTACCCACGAGGAAGAGGAAGAGGGGGCCCCAGTGGGCACATCACATGCTCCACGCAGGGTTGCCAGATGAGGCTGATGATTTCCAGCCCAAAAAATGCTCAAAACCCGCCTAGAAGCACAAAATCCAGCCCAATTCTATTGATTTCTATGGCAAAAATTGGGCAGGTTTTTCGGCTAAATGCCATTTTTACCCGCAGACGGCTATCCCAAGCAGCCCAATTGGGCGGGAAACAGCCCAATCTGGCAACACATGCTCCACGGTCCCCAGCTGCTCGATTGTTATATTTTTCCTGTCCATGAATCATTTTAATAAAAACAAACTCGTAAATCTACATCCACACGGGTAGAAGTGACCTTTACACGGCAGTGAATAAGAACATAATAGTTGTTTGTTATGGTTCAATTTCAGCCCCCTCCTTAACCCCTTTGCACAAAGCCCATGTTGTAACCTTAAGTTACTGTCACCAACATCGCAATGACCAAGTCTTAATCTGTCACTTGAGGCTCTCTGTAAAGTCATTGGAAATGCTGTTATGGTGTAGTTGAGTCTTTTCAGCAAGGAGCCCACTGGCCCGCTGGCGGCTACAAATAGTTTTTACCTTTGAGCAGAGCGAGATGTTATATCCTTACCACCACCAGAATTGTAATGGTTATGTCTTTATCTGTTACTTCAGGCTCTCGGTAATGTCATAGAAATATTGTTATGATGTAGTTGAGTATTTTCAGCAAATAGTAAATAAGCACGCCTGGCAGCGACCCCATCTGCACCAAGAGGCCACTGATATTCAGCTTCAATCAATCAATCAATCAATCAAGCAGGTTTATTAGGACCATGTGCAATTAAAACATAAATGTTTCCATTTCATGCATCACACCAGATTTAGCCTTGGGCTAGTTTTCATCAGTAGTCCTTGAGATTAAAAATTAAATAGTATACAATAGAATAATAAAGTAAAGCAGCAGTCAAAAACAAAATGAAAATACAGATAAAAACAATAAACAAATCACTCATGTTCCCTGAACCCCCCCGTCCCCACCCGCACAACCACCCGCACCCACCCAAACAAAATATATGTATGTACAGTAGAGGCAGTGCATTACAGTATGTCTCTGAAGTGCCTCACTCATCCAGATGAAGGTAGTGTAAAGAGTCCTGTTGGCTGATCTGATGAGTTCTGTAATCACAACACAAGCTCTGTAGTCACAACAATGACATCACTTCCTGTAGTGTAGTGTGTGGACAGTAGCCTAGACCTCTGTAACAACACTGTAACAACCTACTATCAGTACTGTTATGGCTACTGAAAGAGAGCTATTATTTATGACATTATCACGGATTTGTACGAGTAAATGAATTCCCCCAATGTTGTAGACCACTAGAGGACTGTAACGACAACACGTGAAAAGCCCATTGGGAAACTCCAACTCCCATTGTCATTGTGACACAGCACTCCACAGCACACAAGTGAACACTGCACACAGCGAAATTGCATTCATGCCTCACCCGTGCAAGGGGTCAGCCCTCAATGGTGCCCCTAGGGAGCAGTGTGGGGGGATGGTACCATGCTCAGGGTACCTCAGTCATGGAGGAGGATGGGGGAGAGCACTGGTTGATTACTCCGCCCACCAACCTGGCGGGTTGGGAGTCGAACCGGCAACCTTTGGGCTACAAGTCTGTCGCCCTAACCGCTTACCCATGACTGCCAATATGCATAGCATGTGGTGTGGAAGATGAACCACTGTGGCAGCATTGTAACAGCTATGGGTGCTGATATTACCAGAGATGACGGTTACTTCTAGAACATCTTTGATATATGCAGCAAGACGACACTATGAGGATGGGAAGAGTGCTGAAACCACATGGCATGATATCAGTGCTGATATGACCAGGGCCGGATTAAGGTGGCCGGGGGCCCCTACGCTACAGGTTGCTGTAGGCAACCCCCTCAAAAGGCAAATTATGCCTGCCAATTGTGGAGGGGAGTATTAACAAGATTTACAACTCTATGTATGGCAGGCACATTTTTCAATACTGCATCCTGTCACAACCAGAACTATTGAATGCCCCCCAGTGGCCAGTCAGTGGCCCCCTGGCGGGGGGGGGCCCTAGGCCGCAGTCATATCTAGTCTGTGCGTTAATACGGCCCTGGATATGACTACCCTATGGTGTACGGTAGGTAAAGAAGCACAGCACAACATTGTGACAGCTATGCATGCTAAGGGTTAAGGGACTGCCCTGATATGGTTATCCTGACCTGCGCTACGCATGTTAAGCGTTAAGGGGTTGTCCTGCCCGGGACAGCCATCAGCTGCTCCGTTGCCCCTGGTTTCCTCTGGATCGATGGCCGTTGCAGTGGGCCTTGGCAGGCGCTCAAGGGAGCTGGGGAGCAGGGTTGCCAGATGAGACTGGTGTGTTCCAGCCCCCAAAAAATGCTCAAAACCACCTGGAAGCACTAAATCCTGCCCAATTTGAACTGATTTCTATTTATTTCTATGGCCATAAATTGGCAGAAAAAACCTGCTCAAATGACATTTTTTTAACCCAGAGACGACCATCCTAAGTGGCGGGAAACCGCCCAATCTGGCAACACTGCTGGGGAGGGAGCCCACAGCATGGGGGACAGTGGACGAAGAGGAAGAGAAGGATAGAGAGCGAGAAAGAGAGAACAATGGAAGAAAGGAGAGAAGAGAAGAGAGGGATGAGAGAGAGGAAGAGAGGCAATGGGCAAGAGAGAGAAAGAGAGATAGGGATGAACAAAGCAGGAGAGGACAACTAGAAAAAAAGAGTCTTAAAGGCACGAGGAATGGAACATTTGAGTAGTACTTGAAAAGTTTCTAGAAAGAACAGAGAGAGGGTGGGGGGACAAAATGAGTGGCCTAGGGAAAAATAGCAGAGGCAGAATCCTGAAGGAACAATGCCAGAGCCTTAGTGCTTTGTAACGATAACAAATCACGAAGACATGACATTTCAAAAAGATTGTGTTTAGTGAGGCGGCATAGTGCAAAATGCTGAAATTGAATATGATGGAAAATCGATTAGAGTCCTGTTGAGGAGCAAGCAGGCGGTGAGGAGCACTACCAAAATCTGCATTAAGGCCTCAGGGTTTGTCAGTATATTGTTTTATTGCTACACATCTTTAAACTAATTAGCCTCTTTGCCATGTGAGAAGAAGAGAAAGATATTTTGCCTTTCAAGTTTTTTGCTCATGCCAATAGATTGAACAGATCACGTTGTTTAAATACAGTAAATAGGCCTATTTAGCTCTATACGCTCTACATCAGGGGTGGGGAACCTATGTCTCGAGGGCCGTTTGCGGCTATTGAGGCCGTTTTATCCGGCGCCCGATATACTTTTAATGTCATTCAGCTCCACATGAAATATGACATATTTTGTAAAGGAATCTTAGAAAATGTATTTGCAATACAATTAAGTTATGTTCAGGGAACCTAAATAAGCTGGTGTTTGTTTAAAAGGTGGCTACCGTATTAAATATAGGCCTAAAGTGAAGGAGGAAATCCTGGTTTGTGTTCATAGTACGGCCCTCGGAGGACTTTTACGGTCCCCGGATGAATTTGAAGTGGCCCTTCGAATGAGAAAGGTTCCCCACCCCTGCTCTATACGCTGCTACATGGGTCGGCTGGTGTGTGTGTCAGGTAGAGGTGTCACGATAACTGATACAGTTAAACCACGATAAAAATTCTGACAATAATGATTCTGTACTGCAGTACAACTGTACCATACTGGATAACCGCACCATACACTGTGACACCGTTAGCCTCTCCAACCTGTCATTCAAGACTGCTGATCTTGCCACGGAGGCGCACCTAATATTTAAGCTGGAATCATAGTGAATTGCTTGAATTGCTAAGCCAATTACTTTGTACAATTAACTGTACAATCTGTGATCATTTACTCCTCATAACTTCAGGATGATAAGCAATTCATGTACTTATTGTGCCTTTAAACATAGGATTTTACATGACTATGTCTTCATTTTGTACAGGACAATTGAGGGTTTTGTAGGCAATGTACCATGTCTGTACACCTTGTTCTCTTTCAGGAAATCACCCTGTTTTACCCTTCACTTTTTTTTACCCTTCCCCATTTTTTTGCCTTGGATAATTAATTGTGCACTGACTATGTACTGCAGTTACAGCTGTGCTGTCATAGGCTTTCCTGTAGGGGAACCCCAAAGACAACGAGGGAGGGAATTAGAGAGACAGACAGACAGACAGACAGACATACATATGGGGAATAAGAAGAGAAATGGACTGCAGTGGGTTGCGTCCATCGACACGTCAGTGGGTTGTGTGTCTGCTTGTGCATGCAGCTGTGTTCCGTGTTCCGTGTTCCGTGTTCCGTGTTCTGTGTTCCGTGCTCATGGCTCTCGAAGGTTCCCACTGACATCTGCCGTAGCCGGCCCCACCTGCACCACTCCTGAGAAGCACCGCACCTCCTCATAGAGATGACACTCTGCAGAGAGAAGGAGAGAGGGAGAGAGATAGAGAGAGAGGGGGGGGAGAGAGAGAGAGAGAGAGAGAGGCAGAGAGATAGAGAGAGAGAGGCAGAGAGAGGGAGAAGGAGAGAGGCAGAGAGATAGAGAGAGACAGAGAGACAGAGAGACAGACAGTCACGATTTAATATTGTTGTATAACCCACCCCTACCTCTTTGTGTTGAATTAACACTGTATTTGTTACTGTGTGTTGCTGTTTCCAGGTGTTGGGGGAGGGGGGGGGGGAGGGGGAGGAAGGCGGTGTACAGTGTAGTACAGGGGTATTCAATTATATTTCAACGAGGGCCATTTTTTCAAATTCTTCCTAGTTAAGGGGCCGAACTATACGTATGTATTATGGTTGCCGACAGTCAATGAAAAACATATGGGAGACTTCATTGAAGTGGAGGGTCTGCCCAGAAAATTTTGCATTTCTTAGATGTAATTTCCTGCATTTTAACGTCCGGTGTCCCGTTTCAGCATGATAACGGAGCCCATACTTTTATCTCTAAATTCCAAAAAACGATTCTGTATTTGAAGGGGCATGCGGGGGGCCAGAACCTTGCTGTCCAAGGGCCGCATCTGGCCCCAGTGCCGCCATTTGAATAGCCCTGGTGTAGTATCTAGCCTACAGTCACACTGTCAGTCTGACATATGCATAGTCGACTCGTGTGTTATGGTGCCCACGTCGGTTCTGAATGACTAACATCTCACCCATCCCCCCCACCCCCTGAAACGATGGCGCACGCACACACACACACACACACACACACACACACACACACACACACACACACACACACACAGGACTGCAGCCCACACACAGAGTGGCACAGCTAGGAGGTGCAGGCAGGGAGGGGGGGGGGGGGGGGTGGGGGGTTGACAGCCCCCTATTGGCACATCTGATTCATCCAGCTCTATGAGCAGAGGGAAGAAATGGGGGAAAAATCTCTCAAAGACACACACAGACACATGCGTGTACACACACATGCACACCACATAATGTATGCTACACACTCACAATCACATTTACCATACAGCACACACACACCTGCTATGAACACACACACACACGTACACACACTGCATGTGTGTACACACACACACACACACACACACACACACACACACACACACACACACACACACACACACACACACACACACACACACAGCAGTCCAGATAGCCACATATTACCCTCCACGGAATCGTCACATCTGAGCCTTAATTAGTGTATTCTGTAGAGACCAGCAACAGATTCTCAACAGACTCATTAGGCACACACACACACACACACACACACACACACACACACACACACACACACACACCAATGACTACAGTTACTGTAGGAGCACGTCGCATTGTGGCGGCACTAGTGGAGCGAGTTAAGCCTAATATATAGTCATGCTGTGCTGACTTGGGGTACAGCATGGACGTACTGTCAGCAGGATGTGTATTCCTCATAGTCGCCCTGCGTGCGCATGCAGGAAAGGGCGTGGTGTTTTTTTCCCGCTGAGATTTTAATGACGTCAATTCACCTCCGTGACAACAGGGGGCGAACTAACTCATTCAGTTGAGCCCAGTCCCTAGAATGAATCACAAAGCTAACCAGCTGGCTATGTAAAACGTAATATTCCACTAGTAGCCTACTTCTAAAAGTTGGGGCATAATTAGATGGTACAACATCAGTTTCTTTTTGGTCAAGTACTACATGAGATTAAATGCAAGACAAACGCCATTTTAAAAGACAATAGACAGCATGAATGGCCATTCACACCTGGGGCCTAGTAGTAGCTAGCCAGGTAAATCAGTCATTACAAACTCAAAGCTAGTTGACTAGCCACCTGAAACGTAATTCTACCACTAACAAAGAGGCTTCTTGCTATTAATTTAAAAAGTTGTGGCGTAATTAGACATGAATGATAGCATACAAGATTCTCTCTTTATTCATGTTTTACAGTTCAGGTGGTTAAAATGCCAAACAAAAGCCGTTTTTAAATACAATACATCTAATGGCCATATTAACAGCTAGCTTAGCAACTGTCAGCCAAACCCATTCAAACTCTACAGGACATTAGCGAACCCTGTTTTAGAAGCTAGCTAGCCACACTACAAATCAACAAAGAGGCTTCTTGCTATTAATTTAAAAAGTTGTGGCGTAATTAGATATGGATGATAGCATACAAGATTCTCTCTTTATTCATGTTTTACAGTTGAGGTGGTTAAATGAAACAAAAGCCATTTTTAAATACAATAGATAGCCTATCTAATTAACAGCTTAGCAACTGTCAGCCAAACCCATTCAAACTCTACAGGACATTAGCGAACCCTGTTTTAATGAGCTAGCTGCCACACTACAAAAGAACAAAGAGGCTTCTTTGCTACTACCACACTACAAACATATCATTTCCATGATGGCCTTTTATGGATATTTCTAATTGATTTTTTGGAAGTTGTACTACTGAAATAAAAAAACAGTTTCTCTTCTCCCTGTCAAGTAAACTCCAGTGATTTCCTGCCAAGTCAACTGCATCGTGTTTTTCGTTTTCCTTCAAACCTCCGCGGTAGGGTAGAAGAATAGAACACAACTGACCTATCAGGGCTGAGTTCCCCCCGGACTGCCGTAAGCGCATTGACCAATCACCGTCTTCAAGCATAGCTCAGCTCACGGACATTTCAGCCTGGGAGAAACATGCGTGTACTGCAGCCAGGGGTCGTTTTGTCGCTGCACAGGGGGGCGCGGTGGCTGCTTCTCTGTGCAGAACCTCCGTGAACGCGCGACTCTGAATCCCCCTTTAGGCAGTAGGCAGTTACTGTAGGAGCACGTCGCATTGTGGCGGCACTAGTGGAGCGAGTTAGGCAGTTACTGTAGGAGCACGTTTCATTGTGGCGGCACTAGTGGAGCGGGTTAGGCAGTTACTGTAGGAGCACGTCGCATTGTGGCGGCACTAGTGGAGCGAGTTAGGTGGTTAGAAGCACACTGTATTGTGGAGCGAGTTAGGCAGTTAGAAGCACAGTTGTATTGTGGAGCAAGTTAGGTGGTTAGAAGCAGCGTTGTATAAAATAGACCAGGGGTTCCCAACCTTTTCCAAATTGGGGCCCACTTGAAATGTTCGCTAATGTTCAGGGCCCACCTCTGACCCAATAAATCAACAGCAACACACACCAAAATATGATTATAATTTTTAGAAAATTATTTCAAGGCCCACTTAGAATACCTTCAGGGCCCACCAGTGGGCCCCGCCCATGGGTTGAAAATCACTGAAGTAGACTGTTAGGTAGTTAGATCTTAGATGCACACTGTACTGTTGCTACTTAGCGGACCCACAAACAAGTTTCACAATCGGTGTATTAATCTCTTACTTACCTGAACATTAGTTTCATGACTGGTGCTTTGTGTGCTTTGTGTAACTTGAACTTTGTTCATGCCTGCCTGCCTTGTGTACCACGTTTCACATTTACTTGTTCATTTTGGTTAAGTGGATGGACTGTGCCCAGCACCAATGACTAATGGACAGCTGTGTTACATTGTGTCTTGTCTTTGAGTTAGTGCAGTTGAAGGAGAGGATTGTGCACATTCCAGGGGAAGGTGCAGGACGAAGGCCAACTGTAGTTTTCAGAGTGAGACTTCTCACTCTGAAAACTATATTGAGTGACTGCACCCTGACAAATACCTGTATAGTCGAAACGCGTTGGGCAGTCTTTTGCAAAAAAAGGAGAAAAACAACGGAACCAGAGTGCCACAGTCTCCTTCTTTTTCTACTAGTATTATGATGTTACATAGTTGAAACCATGTAGTATGATATTTCTAGTGGGTAACACTTTATAATAAGTACCCCTTTTTAAGCTCAAGTTAAGCCTTATTTTAGCATTAGTTAACCCTTAGTGAATCACGAGTTAGTCATAATGTAGGTATTATTTCTCATTTCTTAATCATTAACTACTACCGTTGGTAAATGGTTTGTGTGTGCTGATGTAACTGTTCGCTAAGCAAAGTTAAGCCTTAGTCAAGCCTTATTTTAACATTAGTTAACCCTTAGTGAATCACAAGTTAGTCATTATGTATTTCTTGGTAATTATTACATACTGTTAATTAATGATTCGTTTATGGTGATTGAACTTTCTGCTAATCATTAGTAAACCATCATTAAAATGTCAGATAACCCTCCTTTATTTCTGAAAAAAAAAACATTATCTCTTTGTTGTCTCCTACCACCTAACCATTAACAAGTACTATTAGGCATGTATGGTAATGGTTTGTAAACTCTTGCTTTAGCATCAGTGAAATCTTAATTAACCCTTTTGTGATGGTTAGTGTGTGATGACTGGTAACATGGCAAACAGTAAGTTGAGGCTCATGTGACTGCCCCTCATGGATGTTTCTGGACATTAACAAATGACTTGTTAAGCATTGCTTAAGCATTATCAAGGATTTATATCCCATTACTTAAGTATATCTGGGGAACTGTTCTAAAGTGAAAACCTGTTAAGGCTTTACAACACATTAACAAATTACTTGTTAAGCATTGCTTAAGCATTATCAAGGATGTATAACCCATTACTTAAGTATATCTGGGGAACTGTTCTAAAGTGAAAACCTGTTAAGGCTTTACAACACATTAACAAATTACTTGTTAAGCATTGCTTATGGATTATCAAGGAGTTACAACTCATTGCTTGAGGCGGTGGTAGCTCAGGTGGTAGAGGAGCCGTTCAGCAACCCAAAGATTTCAGGTTCGAGCCCCGCTCGGCCTGTCTCCATCGTTGTGTCCTTGAGCAAGAATCTTAGCCCCAAGTTTCTCCTGGTGGCAGGGTGGTACTCTGCATGGCAGCCATGGTCACCGCTGGGTGAATGTGAGGGTGAATGTGAGGCATACACATACACATAGTCTATTTACCATTACTTAAGCATATCTGGGGAACTGTTCTAAAGCGAAAACCTGTTAAGGCTTTACAACACATTAACAAATGACTTGTTAAGGATTGCTTAAGCATTATCAAGGATTTATAACCCATTACTTAAGTATATCTGGAGAACTGTTCTAAAGTGAGAACCTGTTAAGGCTTTACAACACATTAACAGATGACTTGTTAAGCATTGCTTATGGATTATTAAGGAGTTGCAACACTTTATTATCGAGTCATTTGTTAATGTCCAGAAACATCCACGAGGGGCAGTCACATGAGCCTCAACTTACTGTTTGCCATGTTACCAGTCATCACACACTAACCATTACAAAAGGGTTCATTAAGATTTAATTGATGCTAAAGCAAGAATGTACAAACCATTACCATACATGCCTAATAGTACTTGTTAATTGTTAGGTGCTAGGAGACAACAAAGAGATACTTTTTTTTTCAGAAATAAAGGAGGGTTATCTGACATTTTAATGATGGTTTACTAATGATTAGCAGAAAGTTCAATCACCATAAACAAATCATTAATTAACAGTATGTAATAATTACCAAGATATACATAATGACTAACTTATGAATCACTAAGGGTTAGCTTATGTTAAAATACGGCTTGAATAAGGCTTAACTTTGCTTGGCGAACAGTTACATCAGCACAGACAAACCATTTACTAACGGTAGTAGTTAATGATTATGAAATGAGAAATAATACTTACATAATGACTAACTCGTGATTCACTAAGGGTTAACTAATATTAAAATAAGGCTTAACTAAGGTTTAACTTGTGCTTAAAAAGGGGTACTTATTATTAAGTTTTACCTTCTAGTGCTGTAATTACATTTGTTAAGTATACCTCTACTTCTACTTTATACAACTCAGAGGTGCATTTCTCGGCGTCATGGTTGCTAACTATGTTAGCTACTTCATTTTTTGCAATGCAATTTCCCATTGACAACTACCCAAGTTGCTAACTGGCTAACAACCATGCTTTCGTGAAATGCACCCCTTGTCAAGAGCACGCTGTATTGTGGGGAGTTAGGTAGGGCTGTAAATCACAGCCTTCATGACGATACGATACGGTATCGATTTCTTAAAGCAGGGATTCGATTATTTTCGATACTTAAGAATTCCCCACGATACGATGCGATTCGATTCGATTCGATTTTTTCCAATTACTTTTCCACTACTATTGTGTTATGGAGCTAGGGCATTGCACAGGGGCCAGCGATTCGATTCTTTTCGATACTTAAGAATGCCCCACGATACGATGCGATTCGATTAAATCGCCGGCCGATACTTCGATGCATCGATACATTTCGATTTTATTTACACCCCTAGAGTTAGGTAGTTACTGTAGGAGCAAGCTGTATTGTTGGGGAGCGGAGTGAGTTAGGTTGTCAAGGTCACGCTGTGATGTGGACAGTCAGGTAGTTAGAAGCAGCACACTGTATTATGGGGAGCAGAGCAAGAGGTCAGTGAACACTGAAAACGAGTTGAACACTGAGGTCAGGCAATTCAAGATGCGATCAACATTCATAAAGCATTTGAAAAATAACAATAACAGCTGCCCCTGAAACTGCTGTACAAGCAGGGTAATACAAATGCAAATCAATGAAATAAATAAATGATGAATAATGATCATTGATCTCATGGACCATATGCATATGTACGTGTATATATCATACAGTATTCCAATATGCCTGCCACCCATTGCGTAAACTGTCAACATTAGTGGAGAGAATGATGAGTGTTGTGGCCTACAATGACAACAGTGACAGCTGACCAATGTATCGTACTAGCAAGGCCATAACATTACTGCTAGTAATCAATAAAATACAGTATATCATAATCAGTCATGGTAATGTACTCCTCATAGTGCTTGTTCAAAGCATACTGTGTTTCAGTGGTTAGCATTAAAGGAGAAAAGTGAAGGCAAGGGCTGTGTCCAGGGTTGCCAGATGAGACTGATTATTTCCAGCCCATAGACATGCTCAAAACTCGCCTGGAAGCACTAAATCCAATTTAAACAACTGAACTTGAACCTATATTCCAACGATTTCCATGGACGTAAGTCAGCAGAAAAACCTGCCCAAATGCCATTTTTACCCTTTTTTACCTGTAGACGGCCATCCTAAGATGCCCAATTGGGCAGGAAACTGCTCAATCTGGCAACACTGGCTGTGTCCTACCACAGCAGCTCCAGTCAGACGCCTTGGTGGCATGCAGCACATGCCATATTATATCTCGTGTGACTGCTAAGTAAAGGGTTGAACTGAGCGTGAAAGCCCTCCTCGCTCACAATGTGGTCTCATCTTATCATCCAAATACTGTAACACAGGGTTTCCCAACCTTTTTCAACTTGGGGCCCACTCGAAATTGTTAAAAATGTTCGGGGCCCACCTTTGACCCAATAAAGAATAAAACTCAAATAAATCAACAACATGAAAAAAAATATGATTTTGATTTTTAGAAAATTATTTCCAGGCCCACTTGGAATACCTTCAGGGCCCACCAGTGTGCCCCAGCCCATAGGTTGGGAAACACTGCTGTAACAGTTGTCTGCGACGCGATCCGAGTAGTTGTGTATGAGATGGGAAATATCTAGAACAGAATCTAAGAAGAGAGGGGAAAAAAAAAAAAAAAAAAAATGGTGCCCCCCTTTTGAAGCGATCTGAAGGGAATTACGTACTGGGTGATCTGCTGTTCGGTGCCCACGCGTGCGTAGGCTATCCTATCCTTTAAAAGGCATCAGTCAGCGCACACAGATTTACGGGCCTTTAATCCATTAAACATGAAATTAGATTAGGTCTTTGCTTTAAGCCATTGGAAATGACTATTTGATGATGATGGGATTAATCCCGGAGGGAGGGAGGGGATGGGAAACACAGTTTTGCCGGCGGCTGTGGTGTTAACGCCTAAATCCAGTGGTGCCCCCGTGGGCCGACGGGCAGCCAGCGGGGACCAAACTCGCGGCCACCCACTATGCAGTATATGGGGCCCCTGGCACCAGCATCAGCATGCAGGGCCGCATTAACTTCCCCCTGGGATCAATAAACGATACTCTACTCTACTCTAACTTGGCCCGGGGCCCTCGCGCCCACTATGCAGTATATGGGCCCCCTGGCACCAGCAGTATATGGGCCCCCTGGCACCAGCAGTATATGGGCCCCCTGGCACCAGCAGTATAC
>NC_085860.1:53931185-53973685 GCF_034702125.1 Engraulis encrasicolus | reverse complement strand
GTTTATATTACATGATAAAATCATGTTGAACCAACACTTTACTTTGATGGAGTGCAGTGGCACTGTAATCATGTTGTGTGGTTTATATTACATGCTAAAATCATGTTGAACCAACACTTAATTTTGATGGAACAGTGACATTTCAGTACTTTTATAATATTGTGTTATTTGAAGAAATCATGTTACAACACATTTCCAGGTAATACAAAGGCATTACCTGCTTGGCAAAAATGCATGCATAACTTAATGCTTAGTGATTTTTGGAAATAAGCTCATCTTACACATCCCCTTGAGTAAACTGACTGAGTTGTATCTTTTATCGCTTTAAACTAATTTTAGGACATTACCTCTGTGCATAAAGTAAAGGAATCAATTTTCAATAGTATTCAGTAACAAGACTGCATTTAGAAATATATGTACTGCAAATTTCCTTTTATTTAAACAAATGATTCATGACATCGGATATACCTTTAGTGCAGGTCAGACACATGAGTAGAACAGACTGAATTCACAGATCATAATCACAATCCATTTTACGCATTACATTAAATAGAGGCAACACATTCACAATTTGCTCTTTGAAATGAATCTGAAGACCGCAATATGCAGTGAAGTGTCTTGCATAACTACACACTACGCAAAATTTTCAGTGACAATTCGGGCAGATACTGTAACCTCTAGCACCATTATCATTTTCTGGGGTAACTTAAAAATACAGCATATCATTTCAGTCGCCCATTCACAAATTATATCTTTTCATGAATGTTTCCTTAGTAATAAACTAATATTTACTGATCTGATCAAAGTACAGTAAGTTTTGCCGCCAAAGAGGTCCATTACAACAAATCCAAAATGGTGAACAGCCACCTTCCCACCTTGTATGAATTGTAATATTCCCAGTCATTATGAATACTTGGAAATGGATAAAAACTGATGAGTGGCTAGCATCCATTCTGAAAATGTAAGAAAAGAAAAGAAAAGAAAAGCCCAAACAGTCACTAAAGCCAGAGCCACACAGTCAAGATCTCCAAGAAGCAGGCCAAGTTACTAGATGGTAAAGGTCACACTAAAGTAAAGTGTGTGTGAGGCCTCACTACAGACTTCTTTCAAACACAGATTTTTCTGGGCGAGATAATTCCAAAACAAAAAGCCTCACTACAGCCAGAGCCACAGGCAAGATCACAAAGAACTTCCAACACCTTCTCACACAATGTGAACGTCCATATTGTCCATCGTCATAGAGCTTTATCCCCATGGCCGTTTGCTGAGCTGCACCTGAGCTGCAGTGAAATCCTAGGTAAAAAAAAAAAAAGGGGGGGGGAGAGAGAGAGAGAGAGAGAGAGAGAGAGAGAGAGAGAGAGAGAGAGAGAGAAATGTTACTGGTCGACATAGGTCAAAGAAACGTTTCTCTAAAATAACCCTGTCCAGTTAGGATGAAACAGTGTGACAAAATTTACCTGCACTTCACAAGCATAGTCCGATATTTAAAACTCAGTTCTCCTAGTCAGACTAAGGCAATAATTTGAATATGTATATGCATGTAAACAAACTACCGGTAGGCCTGCGCACGCGCGTGTTTGTGTGTGTTGAGAAGGGCTGGGGATTGAAATGCCAAGTCATACCAGGTATAAATGCATTGATGAAAACTCACAAGTTCACCTCAAGGACAGGAAGTGGGGCACCTTTACTTACCACTGACTGCAGTTTTCTTGCGGTTTGCCCTCCCCTCTTCTGGAAGATTTTCACCAGGTCATCACAGTGAAGGTCCAGCTGGGAAAGAAACTTTAACTGCAGTGGCATAGTGGTAACGCGTCAACTCTGCATGGATCTGAAATGACAAAAAAAAAAGCCCAGAAGACAACATGTTAAAGGTGCAATATTTTGGTTTATTTCCAGAATTCATGCTGCCCATTCACAAATGTTACCTTTTTCATGAATACTTGCCACCACATTTTTCATGAATACTTGCCACCACCATATTCTAAGTATTCATTATGACTGGGAAAATTGCGCTTTTCATACATGAAAAGGGGGATCTGCGCCATTTTGAATTTCAGCTGCAAAACTTACTGTAGGCTAAACTAATAAATATTGGTTTGTAATTTAGTAAATATTCATGAAAAGATCAAATTTGGCAACATGCAGCACTATTTCAATGAGCAGCATAGTTGCAGTACCCATTCTGGCCACATCCTACACAGGAAACACTTAATATCATAATGTCATGGGTATCATACAATTCACAAGTCAGTACTTCCTACTGAGTAGAAACATTACCTCTCCAATATCCAACATTTCTGGCCAGCAGGACCTGAAGTCGGTGGCCATGGGCATGTCGCTGATGATCTCCTGCTGGTGCAACACAAATGTCTGTCAAACAACATGATCTTGATAAGCAAAACACATTCATTACTTAATCATTTTCCTATCAATGCAAAATGAGGTGTTCAGGTTGATAACATTCTTTGTTTCCACATGCCCCCAGCCCACCCCCCAGTCAGATGAAGGGAGAAATATGACATTAACATCACATTGTGACATTACCAAACTGCTGGTGGGCCTGCGTGCATGCGTGCGTGCGTGCGTGTTGAGAAGAGCTGGGGATCGAAATGCCAAGTCATACCAGGTATAAATGCATTGATGAAAACTAACAAGTTCACCTCAAGGACAGGAAGTGGGGCACCTTTACTTACCAATGACTGCAGTTTTCTTGCGGTTTGCTCTCCCCTCTTCTGGAAAATTTTCACCAGGTCATCGCAATGGCGGTCCAGCTGGGAAAGAAACTTTAACTGCAGTGGCAGTGGTGACGCGTCAACTCTGCATGGATCTGAAATGACAAAAAAAAAAAACAGAAGACAGTATGTTTAAGGTGCACTGTGTAATATTTTAGTAGTTTATTTCCAGTATTCATGCTGCCCATTCACAAATGTTACCTTTTTCATGAACTAACCACCACCACCACCATATTCTAAGTATTCATTATGACTGGGATAATTGCACTTTTCATACATGAAAAGGGGATCTGCTCTGTGGTCTGCCACTTTGAATTTCCCGATATAGACATTTTCAGCTGCAAAACGTACTGTACTTTGGCTAAACTAATAAATATTGGTTTATTATTTAGTAAATATTCATGAAAAGATCAAATTTGGCAAAATGCAGCACTATTTCAATTAGCAGCATAGTTGCAGTACCAATTCTGGCCACATTCTACACAGGAAACACTTAATCATAATGTCATGGGTATCATACAATACACAAGCCAGTACTTCCTACTGAGTAGAAACATTACCTCTCCAATATCCAACATTTCTGGCCAGCAGGACTTGAAGTCGGTGGCCATGGGCATGTCGCTGATGATCTCCTGCTGGTGGAACACAAATGTCTGTCAAAAAACATGATCTTGATAAGCAAAACATATTCATTACTTAATCATTTTCCTATCAATGCAAAATGGAGTGTTCAGGTTGACAACATTCTTTGTTTCCACATGCCCTCAGCCCACCGCCCAGTCAGATGAATTGAGAAATATGACATTAACATCACATTGTGACATTACCAAACTACCGGTAGGCTTAGGCACGCGTGTGTTGAGAAGGGCTGGGGATTGAAACGCCAAGTCATACCAGGTATAAATGCATTGAAGAAAACTAACAAGTTCACCTCAAGGACAGGAAGTGGGGCACCTTTACTTACCACTGACTGCAGTTTTCTTGCGGTGTGCCCTCCCCTCTTCTGGAAGATTTTCACCAGGTCATCGCAGTGGAGGTCCAGCTGGGAAAGAAACTTTAACTGCAGTGGCATAGTGGTAACGATGGATCTGAAATGACAAAAAAAGGCCCAGAAGACAGTATGTTAAGGAACACGTAGGTATCATACAATATACAAGCCAGTACTTCCTACTGAGTAAAAACATTACCTCTCCAATATCCAACATTTCTGGCCAGCAGGACTTGAAGTCGGTGGCCATGGGCATGTCGCTGATAATCTCCTGCTGGTGCAACAATGTCTGTCATAGAACATGATCTTGATAAGCAAAACATATTCATTACATAATTACAGTATTTTCCTATCAATGCAAAATGGAGTGTTCAGGTTGATAACATTCAGTGTTTTAACCCCCCCCCAACACACACACAGAAGTAGTACAGTTAAATAGTAAAGCAGGAGAGCCAGACTGCGTGGACCACTGCTGTCCCTTTAAGAGTCAAGAGGTTTTATGTTGTGGCAATCGCGTTCTACTAAGCAGTGACGGCAGTGCCACGAGACAGGATACAAGTACACGTTTAAAATAAGTTATATTGAAGCCTTTCATGTATGCCTGGCCCAATAAAACCTACTAAGACAACATGACTAATAACTGATTACGTGAATACTAGTGCTTACTTCCACCATTATGGAGAAATTATATGAGGGAGTAACTAAAACGGCAAGTTAGAGCTGATTACACGAAAGGGGGGTTGAACAGAAACTTAACAACTGCAGGAAGCCAGCGACTAAACAATAGGATAATATCAGAGAGGATTTATAGAGGAGAGGCCAAACTGGCAGCTTCTTCCGGGTGGTACTGTCCACGGGGCGGCGATGTTCAAGCAGAGGAGAGCCGTCAGAATGAATGGGGGTCCTATGAAGCTCCACAATAGACGCAACTGATGTGTCCGATATGGAAGGTCACCGGTTTTCATTTTATTTTTCCTAAAGGAAGTGTAAATTGCCCTTCCAAATGGCATTTGGTTTGATTTTTTAAAGTCATTGCATTTTTTTTTAAAACACGCATTTTGTGCATGAATAACGTGAAACTCAATTACCCAGAATGCTGCACGTGAGCTCTGTACCCGGGTGATTCTGGAAAACAAACATGGCGACAACTCGCTTTTACTACCTTAAAAATGTGTTAATCCGACGCTAGATTTCTTAACTGATGAAAATCGAAGGCAGAAATCAACATTGTAGTGTCTAAATATGAGGTCGATTGGTCTATTTGTGGCGTACATCACGATCGGCCGAGTTGTTGGCCTCACGTTTGTCAGTTAGCTTGTGGCTAGGCTACGTCTCGCCGACGTTAGCATCCGGTTTAGTTCCCCATTCACCAATTGGATGTCGTCATTTCCTTAGCTAGAAGCTAGTGAAGACTGACTCACAAATGTCGAAGCTGTAAGAAACTAGACGGATATAACTCCTAGGTTACTGTGTTTTAAATTTTAATGTTTAATTTGCAGTCAGAGACGACCGTAATATGTCCAGGTTTCAGTTGCTAGGGAGGACTTATTGTGGGCCATTAGCCCCAGCCCAATAGGGGAACCCCAATCTGCTCTGTCTGAACAGCGCCCCTAATGCAAATCCATTGAACTGCGGCCAAATTTTGTATAATGGGGCGAATAGCCTGTGGGACGGCTATAGGTAGAAAGGCTATGATAATATTACAAGCAATATGTTCTGGGGAAATCGCATAGCCTGCGAAGCGTGAAGGCACCATGTATCATTCCATCAGTGGTTTAAGTACAGTGCATTATTCAGTCATCTCTATCACCGTGATATCACGGAATGATACAGGGTGCCATAACGCCACGTACAAACATGTGCCCATTTCCCCGTAGATATTTACAGCTCCTACCTAAACCGTCTCTGTTAGAGGCACCATACTTTTGAGGTGCGCGTGCGTTACAATCATGGTTCTGCAGTTCAGACACATATTCACTTAGTTTGACCAGGAGTACATTATTTATAACGGTGGGTAAGATATGTTACCATGGTGGGAACCCCGTAGCTAGCCCAGTCGATAGCTAATGTAACCGTCTTCACCCACACGAGAAGACGCGAGCTTCGCAGTTCTACCAGCCTTTTCTACACGGGTTCACGTCACACAGAGCTCCTCGAGGGTTTCGAGCCGTTCACTCGATCCTCGGCATGCAACCAGAGGAACCAACACGACTGTTTATGAAGTAATACTTCTCTGTCACAAAATACTACTACCCTCTATTAAAGTACCGATGTATTTCACTCTGAAGATTGAGAAGGAAAAACTAGGTATTCCACTTCGGTATTGATTAACTTAGACCACCACTGATTGCTAAACTAACTGAAATAGTTTCGAAAATGTATTCACAGCCCTATCATCCACAAACATGGCAATTTCAATGTGGTGCGAATAACGACACGTTTATCACCAATGGAAGGATAATAAATATAAATAGTTGAATAAAAAACTTACTTTTGAATGGGGGTGGTGGACCTGCTACCAAGCAGCCAAGGGCGCGAAAGTCAAAAATGTCCGTTGATGTTGGTCTTCTTCGCATGGTCTCGTGTGAATGTCATTCATGGTTGCATTCATAACACTCTACTGCCACCAGCTTGTCAGGAGTAGCCTATTAGTAACGTTTTACATATCAAAATCATGTTCCAGTAACCTGATATAAATATGCACAACTCAAATACAAATGACACATTTCAATCCAACATGATTTAAATGTGTTTAGTGACGGTATATGAAAAAAACATGTTAGATCAATGTCCTTCTTTTGGGCATATCCAAAGACCGCCTTGGATAGTTTTTTTCAGTGTACAATTGTTCAGCGGTAGTAAAGCCGATTTAGACCAGTTAATAGTGTAGCCTGATATGCCAGAGAAAGAATTAAATATTGATAATACATGAGGAGTGGATTTAGTTACATCTCCCAAATACAATAAAATATCGTCACAATAAAGCGAGATAAAATGGTCCGTTCCATGTACAGTAATAGGAGTGTGTGATGATTGACGCACCTTCTGTGCCAAGGGTTCAAGTGATAACACAAACAAAAGGGGAGAAAGAACGCAACCTTGCCTAGAGCTACGGCTGACTGGAAATAAAGGCGAACAGATGTTACCCGTCATCACCATAGCAGAAGGAGACGCATAGAGCGTTTTTACCATATTAATGTAATTGGCACCAAAACCCATATGACGAAGGACAGCCCATAAATAATGCCATTCTAAAACGTCGAATGCTTTCATTGCGTCCAATGATAACACAGCATAAGGAGATTGGGCCCTGGCAGATTGCTCCAGTATATGCAATAGTCTGCGGACGTTGTCGGCGGATAAGCGCGATTTTACGAAACCGGTTTGGTCGGGATGTATAAGTTTGTTCATAAGTGGCTCCAATCTTGATGCGAGTATTTTGGCAAACAATTTAATGTCTGTGTTAAGAAGAGATATTGGACGGTAGTTGGCACAATCATTGGGATCTTTTCCCTTTTTATGCAGTAATGTAATCGTGGCGGTGTTCACATCCCTTGAAAAGGATCCACTAGAAATGGCGTGGTTTATCATTTTTAACAGTAAAGGGCCAAGTTGAGACCAAAACTTGATGTAAAATTCAGGTGGGATCCCATCAAAACCAGGCGATTTACCTTTGTTGAGACAGCGTAAAGCTGACTCTAGTTCAGATAGAGTGATTGGTGCATCGAGAGAAGATGCCTCCTGAGGTAACATTTTTTTTATATGTAGGTCTTTGACAAATGCATCAAATTTGATAGGATCATGGGGAACCTCTGAACGGTATAGATTGGAATAAAATGTACGAAATGTCTGATTAATCACTTTTGGGTCTGATACTAAAGTTCCGTCCAGTGTCTTTATAGATGGTATGTGCGCAAAGCTTTCGCAGGAGCGCAGGCTTAAAGGGACAGTTTGGTCAATTTCAACATGCAGTTGTATTGCTCACGCTACCCTTGACTTGTCAGTACCTGGTGATGCCACATTTTTCGGCTCAACCCTTTCCGAGATATGAGCAATTCTAATGGGGGCAGCGTTTGTTTACATTTTTAAAAAATGAAGCATACACTCTAAAAAGAGCTGGGTTATTACTTTGACTAAACCCCTGGGTCAATTGCTTTTCTATAAAAAATGGGTTAAATATAACCCATATTGGGTTATTTTTCTGACCCATTACCTGGGTTATTGGCCAAACCCACATCACCACCCAGGCCCTGGGTCATTTCAACCCTGTAATCTAAGTTATCTTGTCAACGATATTTGAATTTTGAATTTTACCGGTCGCCATTGCCAAAACGGCTACCGGGCTACCAACGTCCAGAAGAGAGGACATCGGATGGCTTCTGAAAGCATTGTTTCGGTAAGTGTGCGCCTTTTATGTAAACTTGCCATGTATTGCTTTTCGCGGTGTAAATGTGCGTCAGCCGTGAGTTCCTGTTTGTGGAAAGCAAAGGCACATTTCATAGAAAGTTACACATTTCGAGTAATAGGAGGAAACTGTATTAGTCTTTTAAGGGGAGCAAATGAATAAGCACTTAGTCATAACTGCAGCGGTTTGCTGTCCTGTGGTGGATTTGGGAATATAGATGCTTGCTTTAATGAATTTTACAAATGTAGGCTACATTTCATTGGAAAGTTACATGTTCCTCCAGCCTTCGTCCAGGTTCTGTCAACGGTGGTTAGTTAGCTACGGTAAGTCATAATGTTAGCCCTTCTGGGATTCATTTGGTTGCTATTTCGCTTAATAGCTCATAACGGATGGTTGGCTGTCAGATTGGGCGGATACTTTTAGGTAGATTGGGCTAAGTGTGTCCACTACACCAGCGATACCTAATGCAGGACGCTAAACTAACACAAATCTGACAAATTATATCTAGCCGCTACCAGAGATTTTTTTTAGGAAGGGCCGCTACTTCACCTGCTCAACCCAACCTAGAATGCAATAACGACAGCATTTTCGTTTGGGGGGCAAGCTGGCATCTGAAGACTGTCAGTGTCTTCGGTTACCACAAGTGTCATGATAGTTCTACATCAGGGAAGTCGATGAACTTTCTTCTTTTTTTGTATCACCTAGAACTAGTTTTGTGGGTGCAACTAAGTGCTTGACTTCGCCTGCGATATTCTGAGCTCACTGCGAGTCCGAACTCTGATAAAGGCAGAGGAAGAGGAATATTACCGGCATGTTAGGTGTGGTAAGTCGCATCATGTGCTTGGTCAGCTTGCTTGCGCAAGAAAATGTTGTCGCGACAATGGTTTATTGTTTGTGTCAACTGACGTTTCTTATCTCGGCTCGTATGTGCTATGTGCTTTGCTTGTTTGGTTAGCGTCGTAGCTTGTGTACTACATAACTGTTTGATTACCGTATGCGGATGAAGCTGGCTGCGTGGAAAACTGTTTACATTCACCTGTCGTTGTGTTCCAAAATCCTAAGGCTTTAATGTGGAGGGTTATAGTTAGCCAATTTCTCTCTTTCACGAGCAGGGATTTGTTGCTTTGTTGACGCTACAGGGAAGTTTCCTGGTTTAAAGAAAGTTGTGGCTAGAGCTCTATAGGCAATAAGGCAACAGCTACTTCAACAAGCTATGCATGATAGCTGATATCAGCCGCAAATCGTGCGTGTGTAGTTGTCCCAGAGACCGTTTAGTTCTAGTGTGTAGTATGTGCAGTATTTCCGATGACTGGTTGGTTTATATTTTTGTTAATGTAAATGAAATATGTAAAGTTGTTGTGTGCACTACAGTAGTGAGACAAAAGCCTTTCATATATTTAGGTTGCCTGTATGTTTTGAAGGTGTGTCTGCAAAGCTCTGTAACGTTTTGTCTTTTTTTTTTTTAAATCTCTTATGCTCTGGATAAGATGGACGTCTTTCCTCTGACCTGTTACCAAGACAGCTGGATGTGTAAGAAGCTGGAACTAAGTCACTGAAGAAGTAAACCGATGAAAACCGATTTGGATTGTCTGAGATATGTAAGTGACTGAGTTCAGGACAAATGTGTATGTCAATTGTATTGTAGGCCTATTACTTTAACAACAAAATCACAATAACTGCTTATTTTTTGGCTGTAGGACACAAGTAAAAGGAGAAGAATGCTGCTCAGCTGGGTTGGCGAAGCTCTTGGATATCATCAGCACATGTATGAAGTAAGTTTTTTAAATGAATGCACAACAGCAGGCGTTAATGCGCGTGCACACACACACGCACACACACACACACACACACACACACAATGAGAGCTGGCCTGATATTGTTCTTTGATTCTGTGAATGTGTATGGAATGCCTACAGTACTGTCTGGTGTCACTTCAGACAATTTTGCAACGGTTTACTGTATGTTCTGTCTATTTGTCTGCCAAACTCTCAAACTTGTTGTCTTTCTTTTTGTCTTCCTCTTTGTGCACTGGTAGGCACAGTCATTCCGGTAGGCACGGAGTCGTTCCTCGATGGACGTGATGACCTGGCACCAAAACCGCTTAATGTGTATGAAGCTGTGTCTGCATCGAGGGAAGAACCCAGCACTGAAATGTGAGTGTATGATCCAATAATTGTAAACATGGGTGCCAGTTGTACTATATTTCACAGTAAAATCCCAATTACTATTACTCATAGTTATTCATTCTTTTTCTGCTGTAGGACACAAATGAAAGAGGACTTCTGCTCTGCTGGGTCTGCGACACTACTTATCCTAGGAATCCTCAAACATCAGGATGTAGGAAGTAAGATCTTTTTATGTCATGCATAACAGCCCATGCACGCACACACACAAACACACACACACACACACACACACACACACACATACAAAACATGCACGTGCACACTCCACTCTACACCAAACACAGATAAACACACAACTTTAAAGGAAAATCCCTACTAGTTTCAACATCTAATTATATTGTTCTCACTACCACTGGCTTGTCAGGACCCAATAGCCTCTTTTTTCCAGCCCTGTCCGTCATCTCATTCTAATGAGTGCATGATCTGTTTACATATAAAACAGACATAGCGTGTAGCACCCAAAATGCACATGCAGTCAAGTCAAAAATAACATATATATAATTTCCCTAAACCATATTTATGATGACTGAGATGGAAGAGCCATGTCTTAATCATTAACACTTTTCTTTTGTTTTGCTTTTTCAAGACTTATGGTGAGATGCCAAGAGCCGCCATGAGGGATATGCAACCTGCAGCTTCACCATGCTTTTGGGAGATCATGTACTACGTGAACCTTGAGTATCTACAAGCCAGCTACTTTAAGTTCTTGAAAGGGTAGTGATGTCATTCAAGCCAGATCACGAGACAAGGTCCTGTAC
The DNA here is from genome assembly GCF_034702125.1 of Engraulis encrasicolus. NCBI lineage: Eukaryota > Metazoa > Chordata > Actinopteri > Clupeiformes > Engraulidae > Engraulis > Engraulis encrasicolus. Next base: position 53,962,616 of record NC_085860.1, on the reverse strand, counting down.
AAACTGTCAATCTAAATGTTGCGACATCCCTGTCAGTTCTTTTGGACTGAATACATGCTGTGTTTGAAATATATTATTCGGATAACTCCCCATCAGGGAATACCTTGTCTGTTAATAACGGATGGACATGCCATTGACATGCCGTGCACACTTTGATGTTTTTTATTTTAATGTTTTCTATGTTTTCCAATGTTCTTTTTTTATTTATGTTCTGTTATATGCTGGTTATGTAAGTACTGTATGGAATGTAGTGACTGTAGAGACCAAGACAAATTTCAACCTGGGGACAAAAAGTTCACACCACTCTGTTAGCGCAGTTATGGATGCACTGTAAATTTTGTAATTAACCAAAAGTACGGTGAGAAGCCTGTTTGTGCAGATGGACCTGCTGGCGGGCCTGTTTACTAAAAGCTAAAAAGCAACATATTATCTGTGCAAAAGCACATGGGCTCTTCGAAAAGGGGTTAAACATTTTAATGTGCTGTTTTACAGTGTGCTATACAAAAGGTAAGGTGAAACTAATTTTTTGAAATTCTATAATTGTACAGTGTCACTGAAATCAAATGGTGCATTGGTAAAACTGAACCATTTCCTTTAATCCCGTTTAGCAGAGCCTATGTTTGAACTATACTGTCACCAAAATTGGACCAAGTCTTAACCTGTTACTTAAGGCTCTTGGTAATGTCATAGCCATGTTGTTATGATGTAGTTGAGTCTTTTCAGTCATGAGTGATCAGTCTTGCTGATAACCCGTCTTTGCAAAGAGGCTACAAAGATGCATGTAAATTCAATTAAGGTTTTATTGCTCCAATGCTATCATGTGTTAATGCTACACTGCTGTGATTTGCATCTTTATAGTATACTTTTATGAAATGCATTGTTAATTATCTTCATTGTTCAGCAATAAAGAAAAAGATCTGAAATATTATGCATTCTTGTATTTTTTTTTTTTTTTAAATTGATCTTAATTAATGCATTGGTCAACAATTCTGGTATATTTCACCCTAATGTAATAATGTTAAGTCATAATTGTTTTTTGTAAATCCTCTTGCAATTTAAATACCCAATATTGGGTTAAAGTATGAACCCAACAAAGAAGTCAATATAACCCAACAATGTGGTAGCAGGTCTGACCCATTTAATGGGTTCTTTTAACACACAAATTGGGTCAGAATGACCCATTTAGTTGGTTTAGGGGAATGACCCAATGTGAGGGTTAAAATATTTTAACCCAGCCAAAGGGTAGGCCCAATACTGAACCAGGGCCTGGGTCAGATAATAACCCAATTTGGGTTGTTTTTGACCCAGGCTTTTTAAGAGTGTAGGCCAACTCCAAATATTTTCCCAAAAGGTACTGCTGTTTGCTAATTGTCTGCTGATGTTTTATAACCTTTTGGATGTTTTTGGGAATAAATAAAAATGTTTTCTTGAAATGTAAACAAAGAGCTGCCCCCATTACAATGACCAGGATCTCGGAAACGGCTGAAGAAGAAGAAAAAAAAATCTCAGGCACTGACAAGTCCAGGGTAGTGTGAGCATTACAACTGCATGTTGAAATTGACCAAACTGTCCCTTTAAGGCTAGTGCCCGGCTGGGTCGAGCTCCTTCAAAATAAAGGTTTTTTACGTGTGCGATAAATGAGAAAATCAGCCCGTTGTCGATACAGCGAGTCAAGCTCGTCTCTAACCCTTTTATGTTGTGTTATTAAATCTGCAGAAGCGGTATTGTGCATAGCATCTTCCAATTGTTTCAGATTGCTTTCCAATTCAGAGAGTCTGCGGTAACGGGTCCTGTTTAGATGAGAGGAGAACGATATGCAGTTGCTCCGTATGTATCCCTTCACTGAGTCCCATAATATCCGGACATCTTCCACAGAGTGCTCGTTAAACGATAGAAAATCTGTCAGACCGACTTCAAGCTGTTTCACAAAGTTTTCATCATGCAATAAGGAGGTATTAAAACGCCAGCGTGGGGCACGGTCCCGAGATGTCGAAATGTTACCTCGACAGATAACCGCTTTATGATCTGAGAATGCCAAGGGGAGCATATCAGTACTTACGCCTTCAAGGAAATTGCTAGATATAAAGATGAAATCGATCCTAGAGAACGACTGGTGTCTCGCGGAATAAAAGGAGAAGTCGCGCTTATTCTTAGTGCGCCATATGTCTATTAACGCAAAATCGTGAGCCCATTTCCTTAATGCACCTGACGCTAACTTCTGGTCACTGCCCTCTGTAGTAGCCGTTCTATCTAAAGAGTGGTCCCAGACTGCATTAAAATCTGCACCGACTATCAATCGGTATTCAGATAAGTCATGCATTATATCAGACAAGCGTGCGTAAAAGTCAGTATCAAAAGTATTAGGCGCATAAACAGATAAAAAGGCTATTTTCTTGTGTTCTATGATGGTCTTCATAAATGTGATTCTGCCTTCCACGTCGTTACCAACATCTACATTTGTAAATTGAAAATTTCTACGGACAATGATTAATACGCCTTTAGTTTTGTTAAGAGCAGAGGCACTTGCTTTAACACAATAAAAGTTGTTTTGCAATTTGTGGACATCCCCTACAAGCAGGTGGGATTCGCTGACCATGGCTACATCTACCTTCTCTCTCTTCAACGTATCCAAGAAACTCGTGCGCTTGTAAGGCAAATTAAGTCCGCGGGCATTAAGAGAAAGCACAGTGAGTTTAGTCATTCATATAATTTGTTGAGAAAAAGAGATGTGAGCTGTACATAGAATAGAAGGGTAAGAAAAGACCAGAAGAGCAAGACCTGTGATTCCCAAACCATGCATCCCAAAACACACGCGCTCGCGCACACAAACCAGACACGCGCACACAAGCCACACACACACACACACACACACACACACACACACACACACACACACACACACACACACACACACACACACACACACACACTTGGCAGTAAGCGGAATACCCCCCCCCCCCCCCCCCCACACACACACACACACACACACACACACACACACACACACACACACACACACACACACACACACACTTGGCAGTAAGCGGAATACCCCCCCCTCCCTCCCCATACACACACACACACACAGCACAAAACAAACGACAATAACAAATAAGGAAGAAAAACATACAGTACATGGGTGCTGCACCCATGTTTCCCCTACCCACCCAACTAATAGAGGGCAAGTCCGCTGCAAATACCCCAACAAGGAGAAAAAGAAAATGTCCAAGTTAGACCTTTTCGGGACCATGAGTGCATTTCCATTAAGGACAAAAAATGACGTAGGGGAGGTAAACATAAATAAGAGAGAAAAAGAAAACATATCGGTACATAACCTCCCATAAGCATATTCAGTCAGTTTGTTGCATCTCTGTTCCAAATGTCCGGGCTGAGATTCAAAGAAATTAGGAATGATGTAGGCCCATACACCAAAGTAATCAGGTTGCCATATTTCCATGACCATTAATTGACAAAATAAACAAGTCTAAATAAGTTGCCAGCATTACCAAAATAAAGGAAGGTAAGACAGGGCTATATTAGGTCCATGAGGTCTCAGTTATATCATAGTCCACAGCCAATAAGGAAGCGCAAACAGTCTGATGTATCCAGAAGAAAACAAAAAGTATTATTCAAAAAAATAAGCCGCTGTTCTTCAATCTTAGATGATCACGCCGCAGGGGGGCAAGAAAAAAAAGAGAAAAAGCCAACACCAGTGGCATAATATGCAGTCTCAGATGCCAACGTAGCAAAAAAGGGAAGACATCAACAGATTAGCCCCAGCAAAAAAATAAGGCCAAGAAGAATATAGGCCTAATGGAAAAAAGTGTCACTTGTCATTTGCCACTTACCCCCTCCCACAGCGCAATGATCAGCGCGGATATGTTACTTTGTTTTCAGATCAGGATATTTCTGTTTCAATGTATCTTTCGCCATCTCCACGTTCTCAAACTTTAGAGGTTCTTCATCAATCCAAACCAGAAGAATGCCAGGGTCGCGGACCCTGGTCTTGATGTTTCTCTCGTGAAGTTGCTCCCGCAATGGCCAGTATTGATCCCGAAGTTTCCTCCGACGTATCGAGATATCCTCCGAAATCCGTAATGTCACATCAGGGAAGTCATCGTGTTCCATTTTGTTGGTTTTCACTGCCCTCAGAATGGCATCCCTCTTTGACAGATGATGTAGTTTAAATATCACTGTGCGGGGCCTAGTATTCTTCTCACCAAGTGAACCAATTCTGTGGGCAATTTCGATGTCTTGCTCCTGAAGTGGAATGCCAAGTAGAGAGGACAGGGTCTTCGCCAGGTATGTCTCCATTCTGTGGCCTGCTTCACTCTTCTCCGGTAGATTTAGTAAACGGAGCGCCAGTAATTGGGAATAACTCACAGCCGAGAGAGTGTGGGTAGTCGCACAACTTTACTGAAGGAATGAACTCGCGGGAGAATACACACAGGAAGAGCGCCTGGGCGCGCATGCGCCAAAGTACAACAATAATACCAGGCAGTAGACTGGCGTGACCACCTTTCTTCCCCACACCCACCCCCCCCAAACAGGGAAAACATAGTAGAGCAATCTAGCAATACACAGATATCATCAGAACGCATAAGCAACAATGTGGAACACATAAATGCAGTGATAAACACACAATAGGACATTATGCAAAAAAGGATACGTGAGGAGTCCATCATTAGTCCAACACATAGTCACTGAGATGGGATGGCTGGCGACGCAGCCTGGTGCCACGCCGGGGTGGGGAGTTCGCGCCGTCAGGGGTAGTGCAGGAGGACTCCGGGTCCTCTGGCGGGTCGCCTGGCACGGCAGCGGCAGGTACCGATGCGATCTCCAGGGGAATGGCAGGTGTCGGGGGAGGTACCACCTGGGGAACCTTCAGGAGTGGAGGGCAGTCCTCCTCAGAAGCGTCGTCATCCCCAGAGGGACGGTTGATGTCCAGGGTGGAGACTGGGACCTTGTAGCAGTCCGTCAACTTGACCCGATAGGTAAAGTTCCTGAGTTGCGAGCCTGCAAACTTGCGCAGGCCACACCAGAGACCTTCGACAGACACGACCAGGTATCTGTCACGGCTGCATGTCTTGTTCCGGTCAGTGTGGAGGTAGACAAGGTCACCCACCTCAAGCAACGAGGGGGATAGAGTCTTACCCCGAGGGGCCTTGGACTTCTCGCTGTGAGCATGGTTCCTCACCCTTTCTTCATGCTGTGTACGTATGAGTTCTTCATCCGCGAGGGGCAGCTGGGTGGAGGTGAACTGGTCTCTCTGAGTCCACATCTCCCGGGCAGACAGGCCACGGGATCGCAGTCTGGAATTGAGGCAGGCAGTCGCCACTGCCAGGAGCCTCGGCGATATGGGACCGCCTCGAGGCTGCTGTCGCAGCAATTCCTCACCTAACTCTTGTACGGCCTTTTCTGCGACAGGGTTCTTGTTCAAGTTCTTCGCCCGCCCCAGCTCCAGTGAGATTCTATGCTGGGCGAGTAGTGGGTCAGAAGCCAGGGCCTTGAAAGCAGGGGCCGGGTCGGTCCGTATGACAGCGAATGGACCGTCGAGGGGCCGTAGTTCTATGCAAAGCCTGATGAGTCCATCTCGCAGGGTCTGGCTACCCTCGTCGTCCACCAGCATCGAGACAGTGTAAGATGTCACACACTCTCGTACCACCAGCACCAGTTGCCGTGTACGTTTCATGACATCAGCAGCAAAGGCGGCACCTACTGTAGCTGGGGGCGCAGATGACGACTGTTCGTTGACGACTTGGGGTGTATGACGGAGGGCCACACACGGATGACAGCCATCTGTGGCCCGGTGCACGGCTTTATCAAGGTCAAGGGCAAAGAAGTACCTGTCAAATGTTTTTCTTAGCTGGTTGGCGGTGGGGTGGCTGAGCTGTAAGTGCAATGCAGTCACAAGGCCATCCAGGACCTGTCTGGGAACAATGATGCACTCCCGGCACGGAGAGAGGGGTTCTTCACGTTTTACGATTAGTAGGCCGTCCCCAGCTATCGATGCCACGCTGAGGTACCTTTTGACATCCCTGACGTCCGTCATTTTCTTAGATGGTCGGGTCCCCTGGGTAAGATGGGCATGGGTACGGCGTAAATCAGGGCATTCGGACTGGAGGGATCGCCACGCCGTTCTGCTTGTGAACGGCAGTCTCGCACGACCTGCCAGAATGTCATCAGTGGACAGCAGTCTGACGACTGAATCCTGGGTGCGCTGCACAAAGGTGCACACCTGGCATGCCATGTCCGTACAGTCAGGAGGGTTACGGCTAGCGAAGTCGGACGGAAGGATCGCTGCGCCAGCTACATGCCGTATTGACACTTGGAATCTGCACGCCGTGGAGAGGAACGTAGAGACACGGGGACTAGCAGAAAACTCGCCCCTGCATAGTTTTTCGTAGGCCTGAACGCACGGCTTGCTGTCTGTGAGGAGGCATGCCTTAGTTGTCGACTGAATAATGTAGGGGCCATAATGTTTGACGGCTGCAGCGATAGCGAGAGCCTCCACCTCACAGGGCAGCCATGTTAGCTGGTGGGCACGTAACTTGGCACTAAAGAAACCAGCCAGAGCAAGCTTGTCGTTGCGCATCACATATAGTGTGGCAGCAATGCCAGGTCTCCTGACAGCACCATCAGTGACGATCCACAGTTGGTCATCCGGGCGGGGTAGGATGACCGAACGACTGGAGGAGAGGCACTCTTTCACTCTATTAAAGGCACAGTGCAACTCTTCAGTCCACGCAATGTTGTCTTGCGAAGTCTTCCCTGCTATGGCGTCGTCCAAGGGGGCAAGGAGGGCAGAGCAATGTTTGATGACGCGGGCCATTACCTTGACTGCTCCAATGAACGATCTCATACCTCCCACTGATTTTGGCGGCTCACATGCAGCCAGGGTAGACACGCGGTGGGGGCTAGGCCTAAGTGTGCCCTGGGTCCACACCCACCCAAGGACGGTAGTGGAGTGTGGGTTGATGACCGTCTTAGATGCGGAGAGGCGCAGGTTGCATCGACTCAGAGCATGTAGGACACGGGTCCAGTTGTCGAACAGCTCCTCAGGTGAGTTGCCCCCGCAATACAGGTCATCGGCAAGCTTTGCCACGACGCCCGCCTGTAGCAGATCACCCAACACGCGGCACATTAGTTCCTCGAGTGCAGTCTCTGAACCGGGCATGCCCATAGCCGAACGTGCATAGACGCGAACTCCGCGAAAGGGGGTGACCACGCCACAATACTTCATGGAGTCGCGTGACAGTGGTATTTGGTAGAATGCGTTCGTCAAGTCTGTGGCTATGAGGTGTCTCCATTGGGCAACTTGGCGTAGGGTGCTGTCGACATCGGGCATGAGGGATGGTTGGGGCTTTGAGTAGCGGCCGACATCAGCGAAGGCGGTCACTAGGCGATAACCACCACTCTGCTTTCTGATGAGGAAGGAGGGGTTGAGATATTCCACGGAAACACCTACATCCTCAGGGCGATGGAATACACCCAGGTGCTCTAGCTCGTCAAATTTCTGTTGTAACTCAGTGAGTTTGTCCCTGCCGTACAAGGGTAAGCGACCTTTGCGTTGTGGTGGCTCGACTGGGCCCATATTCACCTTGGCCTCGAATGGGCCCTCAGCGCCGTTGTAGCCAGAGATAGCAGGGTTGAATACCTCGTCATATTGGTCCAGCAAGGAGTGAAACCTATCCTTGAAGCCAGGAGGGAGTAGGTTGTCTGGGTCTACTTGGACGCCCTTGGAATGCTGAACAGTTGCAGGTCGGACTGGGAGGTGTCGGGCCATTGGCACGGTGGTGTGAGTGTCAGGTGCGGGGCTCGGGACAGTGACTGTGGAGAGGGGGTCCACTTGGCAGAAATGTTGGTGGCGCTTCAGGACATGCGGCTCACCTGACAAGTTTGGGATCCGGATCCTTCCTGCGACGCTGGATACCACTGCAGGGCGGGGCCAGTTGTGTGTGGTCTCGCATTTGGCCGTGTGAGTGTCCAGGCGGGGCTCCATGGCGTAGGCTGTGTCCGCTGGAGCGTCAGGTGGGAGGGGAATTTCAAGAAATTCACCTGGCCATATGGTGGTCGACACGGGAGGGGCACGCAATGTGATGGTGCGGCGAACCGCGTTCTCTGTGAGAGCCGTGTTCGCGGAGCCGTAGGGGAACACAGCGCCATTAGCTAGGGTAATCAGTCTCTTGGCAGGGCGCACTGAAATGTCATTTGAGGACATGAAGGGAGTGCCTGCGAGTATGTCCACATCCAAATTTTCCACAACTAGGCCGTCGAAGTGGAACTTATTGGCACCCCGGTTGAATGTGAGGCGGGTCTCGCCCACCACCTTCATGGGAGAGGAACCATCGGCTTGGTGGGCAGACTGGGAGCTGGGGGTCATGTGAGCTCCAAGGCGGTGCGCAGCAGACAGTCTGATCATGTTGCAGGTGGCGCCGGTGTCGAGGATAATGCGTGCATGGTGGTGTTTGTGGAAGGTATCGATATATGGTGATTGTCTGACCTGGACGGCACGGGCAGTATGGGACTGAGTTGGCTCAGGGCATATAGGAGGAAGTGGCTCGTCATCAGAGCACTCCTGGTATGTGACTGGGTCCATGGGGTCTTCATCGAGTACAGAGACAATCTGTCTGGCTTTGAGCATGAATTTTCTGTCTTGTTCGGGTAGGTATTTGCATGAGCTGAGAAAGTGTGCATTATTTTGGCGGCCTGCTTGGGTGCACAGGGGGCATGACTTTTCACGCGGGCTTGGCCGCGTTGGCATTTTAGGGGCAGCAAAGGGGAACTGACGGGGTACTGTGCCACTGTATGTGCGGTTAGAGGCAGCTGCACGCATAATTTTGGCATCGTCGGCTGCACGGATTTCAGAGAGTAGGGAATCAAGTGCTTGGGAAATCTCTGGTTTGATAGATGCCAATGTGCGAGTGCGCAGCTCAGTGCCATATCTTTGCTTGACAAGTTTTGGTAGATCAGCATGAATTAAACGCAGCCAAGTCATGACTACAAAATTTTCAAGGGAAGGGGACAGCTCTTCATCTTCAGCTAGGGCAACGCCATGATGGGTTAAGCCAGCTGCTTTAAGGAGGCTATCCTCTGTGAAGGCCATAAGTCGCTGGTATAAATCTTCAGCACGTTCATCAGCTTCTAAATGAATATCCACAAAGTCAATGAGCTGAGCCCCTGTGGTTTGGAAGCCGTAATGTAAACGAATGGCTTGCCATATGCTCTCAATGGACGTGGAATTTTTGACAATGGTGTTACGGGAGATCACAGGGCAATAATTAGCAACTTGACCTAGCATGAGTTCTAACTGGCGGACTTTATGTTGAGCAGTCCGCCTGCGAGCTGCAGGAATTGCCTCACCATCGTCCTGAAATCCTCTGAGAGGGGTATCACGGCTCTTCTTACCCCATGCTGTGCCATCGATGAGGAAAGGAGCGAACACCGGATCCAGTGAGAGTGTGTATAGAAGGTTTTGTTTCCAGTTTTCGAATGAGTTCAGAGTCTCGTGCTTGGTCAGGCACCACTGTTTCGGTGCGCGGTTGATATTAGCCATCACGTAAGTGTACTCAAACTACCTTCTCGGCCGTTGACACGTTCGTCGGAGTCGGAGAAACTGAAGCTGAAAGGCTGGGTTCGGTAACTTTGCGCTGCCACCACGCCAGTAATTGGGAATAACTCACAGCCGAGAGAGTGTGGGTAGTCGGCACAACTTTACTGAAGGAATGAACTCGCGGGAGAATACACACAGGAAGAGCGCCAGGGCGTGCATGCGCCGAAGTACAACAATAATACCAGGCAGTAGACTGGCGGAGATTTCTTCTCCTCGATCGGTTTTCAAGATTGTCAATGGCGGTCATGGCTTCTTCTAGTTTATCGCTGAGGTCCTTGATTTTACGCTCTTGGTCAGCAGTTAGATTAGATTGTTCGAACAGTTTGGCCTCTGTAGAGTCGAGCCGCGCACCAATCGAGTTAACCGAGTCATATAGTTTGTCCAGTTTTTTTGAAACAGCGTCAAGTTTATCCATTTTGCTGGTGAGCGTAGCATTTGATGCCACCAGCGTCTCGAGCGTTGCTTGGAGTTTTTCCATCTCAGGTCTGGAACGGGTCTTGGGCGACATACACGTGCAGGTGGAATTGTTTGAACAGCAGCAGCCTAGTCACAGTCTTGCGTAAAAAGTTCCGAATAAAGGAGGATGTTCCGAAATCACATGCCTAATTTAGCAAGGCACTTTATCCATTGCATAGTGATGATTTCGAAATTAAATTGTATAAAGTTTTTCTCCGAGGGGCCGGACCTGCGCGTCTCACTCACTGCCGTCCGTCCGCGTCTTTCTCCAAAGTTATGGAGCGATTCATTCGTTGTGTGTTTTGTTTTTCTTCTCATCTGCTTCTTGATATTTTTGGACGAACACTTACACTGTAATGGCACGAGTAGGCCGGGTGCGACTTGAGCGACTCCAGCGACGGAAGTAATTCACTTTGTCCCTGAGTCCCTGGCGAGAGAGGGGACAAACGCAATGGGGAGACTCAGAGCCGTGGGAACTTGTCTGTGACAGGGGGTGCAGGCATTTTTTTGGACGTGGGTTTTGGGGGTCCTCCCCCAAGAAAATGTGTGTTTCTCAGATGCAATTTCCTGCATTTTTTTAAAATTAGTGTCCGAATGATGGACGTCTGGCCACCCTATGGCGGCTGAAAATGGTCAGAAAAGTTATCTTGCTTGTAACCCCCTGCACACGGCTATGGGGCGACTTGAGCGACAGTTTTTAGTTGGACTCCACTGAATATGATTATGCAAATGAGTTATGATGCGGTTCAGCGACAGCCGCCACAGCATATACATGTTTTTCAGGATGTTGAGATTTTAGCTGTTTTATTAAATATGTGGGTATGTTAGAGCTGAATGAACACATTACAATGCAAGGGGAGGCTCTTGGCTTTTAAATGTAACTCATTTCATGTTTGTATGTGCTTCGGAGGCTGAGATATTTAGGATTTAATAGGAAGAGGGCACCATTTCCCAAAAAGGGCTTAGGACAAAATGGGCTAAAAGGCCTGCTGCGCTGCCTTTCTTGCCATACCTGACTGTTAGTGTGAGTTGATTAAAGATTTTAAAAGTCATCAAGTCTACCCCTCTCTCTCTCTCTGTTCTGTGCCCTGCAGCACCTATGCTCCGGTGAAGCAGTTTCTGCGCGTGGACAAAGACAAGGTAGGCTACAGTACGTTGCTGCTCGCTCTCTTATCTCCTCATCTGTGCTGCGCTGATGTTGTTCGCAGCTCATATTTACAGTTTATCGTGTTATCTGTGACAGCTGGGGAGCAGAGCAACAAAATATCTGCAGTTATTATATGTCTGTGTGTGTGTGTGTGTGTGTGTGTGTGTGTGTGTGTGTGTGTGTGTGTGTGTGTGTGTGTGTGTGTGTGTGTGTGTGTGTGTGTGTGTGTGTGTGTGTGTGTGTGTGTGTGTGTGTGTGTGCGTGCCAAAAGACAGATCAGGTGCAACGCAATGTCCAATCTAAATTCAGTTGTGATGAAATGTGTAGCTGCTACATTTTGGCTTTGTAGGAGAGAATGCTTATCTATGGTTTGCATTATTATTATTATTATTATTATTATTATTATTATTATTATATTATACAAGTAGAATACTTTATCAGCAGCATCAATAATGTCAATAATAATAATAATGCAATTTTAGAAATATATAAGTGCATGCATTGCAGAATTATTGTGCAAACACTAGTAAAAGTAAATAAATATGTATGTATATGCATGTACAGTATGTATGCCATGTAACTAAGTTAACACAGGAAACCTGGTGAGAATGTAACCTCTTTGGCTTTGGAGTTAAAGGGCAACTCCTGCCGATTTCAATGTGCTGTTGTATTGCTCACGCTACCCTTGACTTGTCAGTACCTGGTGATGCCACATTTTTTGGCTAAGCCCTTTCCGAGATATGAGCTATTCTAATGGGGGCATTTTAAAAAATTTAACATAGGCCTACTCCAAATATTTTCCCAAAAGGTAATGCTGTTTGCTAGTTGTCTGCTGATGTTGTAAAATCTTTCGGATGTTTTTGGAAAATAAATAAAAATGTTTTTTTGAAATGTAAACAAAGCGCTGCCCCCATTACAATGACCAAGATGTCGGAAAAGGCTGAAGAAGGAAAAAAGACAAACCTTAGGTACTGACAAGTCCAGGGTAGTGTAAGCATTACAACTGCATGTTGAAATTGACTGAACTGGTCCTTTAAACGTAACAAACTCATTCATCTGTTTCCTGCCCCGCCCCTGCCCCGGTGCTGCAGGTCCAGATCTTCAACCCGGCGTTCTTCAAGTACATCCACGACCGCTGGACTCGGCACCACGGCCGATACCCATCCACTGGCATGCTGGTGCTCTTCTTCGCTCTACACGTGTGCGATGAGGTGAGTGCAGGGATGGTACCAGCTTTTAGTATGACGTATACTATGGCTTAATTTATATATTTATTATTGTTGGTTCTCAATGTTAACTGACAATTGGCAGGAGGTATTAAAAGGCCTGGCTCCCATTGGCTTTCTTGCAATACCTGGCTGTTAGTGTATTACTCATCAATGGGAGGCGGGGGGCATGTTCCTGTGTGTGCAGGTGAATATATCTGGCTTCGGTTTGGCCTCAGATGGTTCAACCGAAATGTGAAAACAGAGTTTGTAGCATCACTTCACCGGTGCTGCTGAATTTACAGTATTTGGCTTCGATTAAAGCCAAATGCACTTTAGAGTAGATAGAGTATCATTTATTGATCCCAGGGGGAAATTGAGTTTTCAAGTAGCATACATACACTACATAAATACAGAAGACATTACACATATACAGTACTGTATGTGTTCGCAACATGTACCGCATGACTTGCTTTGCCTCACCTGTCCAGCTGACTAGGTGTATATACTGGAGCTTTAGTTCAACCCAGATGTACTGTTCAGCATATGAGTTTGTAACAGATAAGGTACTGTATTTTCAGCATCAGTTAAACGGAGGTTCACTGTACTGTGCTTTATAAAAGTGAGCTTTAACAGGTGTGTCCTGCTCTGCTTTTCGCCTCTCCTGTCGCAGGTGAATGTGTTCGGCTTCGGCGCCGACAGCCGGGGGAACTGGCACCACTACTGGGAGCAGAACCGCTACTCCGGAGAGTTCCGGAAGACGGGGGTCCACGACGCCGACTTCGAGGCCCAGATCATCGACTCCCTGGCCAAGGCCGGCAAGATCACCGTCTTCCCCGGGAAATGAGGAGTGCCACACGGGGACGAGAGGAGAGAGAGGCCACGAGGGGGCGTGGAGGACACGAGGGCCAGATGGAGTAAAGGATTATGCACATCCCAGGAAAAGGTGCAGGACAAAGGCCAACTGTAGTTTTCAAAGTGAGAAGTCCGCACACTTAAAATCCTTTTTCTTGTCTTTTATTCTTTTATTAAAGACAAGAAAAGGGATTTTAAGTGTGCAGACTTCTCACTTCGTAAACTATGGTGTGGACACGAGGGCCAGTGGAGTACGCAGCACAGAGGGCTTTCACAGCACAGCGGAGCCACCGCCCCCCTAAAATCAGGCACCAGTGAAAAACGAACCCTACGCTTGAGTCATCAGAATCCCATGCTCTGATTGGTTGTACAGTAGAGACATCGGAAATGCCTCATCGGAGGATGAACTGACATGAAACATGTCTTTGAAGACAGACAGGTCATGTTTATTCAAGTACAGTAGTTTAGCCATAAGCAATTGAACTTCTTCTTTGAGTTGGTAAACTACTATGGTACCTGGAAACTACTTGGATAACGGACAAAGACCTTCATAAGAGATATGGAATGGAGCATAAACTACATAGTACCATCCACCTCTCTACTGTAAACTGACAGAGAACTACCCACTGACTAAAAAAAAAACTGTCTTTAAGTTAAGGTATCCACTATGAGTCACTTCAGAACAGACTGCCACTTACTGTTGTTGCTTCGTGCACCTAACAGATCCCATGCATCAGCTGCTCTTGGGGACTGCAGTAGCCTGAGCTTCTCCATGCTACCTGTGGAAGTGAAGTGGAAGCCCACCTGGGAAACTCTTAATGTCATTGCGACACAGCTCTCCACAGCACACAATGCTCACTGCAGGGGCGGAGCTATAGGTGGGGCAATCAGGACATTTGCCCCTGGGCCCAGGGCCCTCATGTATTGGTGGTGGGGGCCCTATTATGACATTAGCAGGCTGTATGGGGGCCCTATCAGTGTTTTCCCCTGGGGCCCTGTGTGAAATCGTTCCACCGCTGGCTCACTGCACACAACAAAATTTAATTTAATGGCACCCTAAGGGAGCAGTGCGGCAGGACGGCACCATTGCTCAGGGTACCTCAGTCATGGAGGAGCATGAGGTGGCGAGGAGGACTGGTTAATTACACCCTCCACCAACCTGGCAGGTTGGGATTTAAACCAGCAACCTTTGCTCTACAAGTCTGATGCCCTAACTGCTTACAAACGACTACCTTTGACACAATGTGGATTTTTTTGTGTGTGTGTCTGTGCAAGTCAGTCTGCACCACCTGTCTATTCTTCACCCGAGTCATCAGAATCCCATGCTCTGATTGGTTGTATAGTACAGTAGAGACATCAGAAACGCTTGTTGATCATTCTGGAGAACTAACTTCCGTGTCTGTTTGAACTTTTCCAGACCAAGTGCTGTCAACGAGCTTGTTAGTGACCACTTGCTGGCACACTTGTGCACTTCGTCTTCGGGCACTATGTTTCAGTGGGTAGTCAGTACGCCCTACCTACGCACTGAAACATAATGACCGAAGTGCACCATTTGAGACACGGCAGGTGTGTCGTACAGTATAGTATGTGTTTTGTACTGTGAGAGTACGCAAGAAGAATCAGGAAGACTGGAAGCGACTCCTGCGCTACGCTGCGCTGCGCTGCACTTCCCCAACACTGGGCCCACTGAGCGCTGGGCCCACTAACATGAGACTAGTGGACCAAACTATTACAGTAATCACGTAATGTGGATGACCCTTCCACTTCCTGTAACAACCTTCCACTTCCTGTAACAACCCTTAGCTCTGTGAACACAGGCAGCAGCAGGACCATAGACATCTCTAGATGAAGACGTCACAGCAGCAGGAGCCATAGACATCTACTGATGAAGACGTCACAGAGCACCACCACTACACTACAACCACCACTCTGCACTGTCCACTACCCCACCGTACAGCACTGCACCTCCCACTTTGAGCCTGGTAACAGTGGACTTGGCTGAGACATTAGGGAGGACCAATCACGCGCCTTAGAATCTCAAATCACCACTTGGGTCCTGAGAGAGGGCAGATATCAACACACATACACACACACACACACACGCACACACACACACACGCACGCACGCACGCACGCACGCACGCACACACACACACACAGACACACACGCACACGCACACGCACACGCACACACACGCACGCACGCACGCACGCACGCACGCACGCACACGCACACACACACACACACACACACACACACACACACAAACTCTGTCACCAGCACAGCTGCAGTTGGGGTTCAGAGTCCTCTTTAATTTCTAAGGACCAGGCAGGGATCTGGGGACAGAGTGCTCAAGTTTACACGCCCGAAACAGAGACTGCGAATCGAGATGTGAAAGAGTCGTTTTTCCTCACAACACAACACAACACAGCAAACTAAAACTAGTTGTTTTAAAGGCTTTGTATGATTGTGGTTGTTTTCTTGTCGTCACATATCATGGTAAATGACACTGTATGCTTACAGGGATATTATTAGCCTACCTAATCAGTGTTTTGAAGTAACTCTTAGCATTTATGTTTTTATTATTTTTCTTTATTTAACACACAGGACTGACTAATTCTCCTGCTGAATAGGGTAAAGGAGGAGAAGAGAAGGGAGGCGAGAGAGAGAGAGAGAGAGCTCTCGCTAGTCCAGCTCCACATGAGGTGCCTACGGACATGATCAGTGTTGCCAGATTGAGTGCTTACCCGCCCAATTGGGCTGCTTGGGATGCCCTGCTTGGGATGGCCGTCTGCAGGTAAAAAACGGGAAAAATCGGCCATTTGGTGTTTCTGCATTTTTATGGCCATAGAAATCGATGCAATTTGTTGAAATTGAGTGGAATTTAGCGCCTCTTGGCGTCTTTTGAGCACCTTTTGGGCGGGATTTGATCAGACACATCTAGCAACACGGTACATGATGCAGACGTTACAACCACTTCAAAATCACTAGCACACGAAGAGCTCCAGAATACCTTGGCTGGCTCAGCACATATCAGTGCGCCCACAGGCACATTATCTATCTCTCCACGCTGGCTATTGTCATAGAAACAAAGCAGTCTGCAGAGAGAAGAAAAGTGCAGATGCTTGAGAGCACACAGAACGCAACACATGCTCACTACACCACACACAGAGAGACACATACTCAGAATGACAAAAAATCTGGTGAGGCTTAAGTGCTGCCACCTGCTGCCTACAGTGGAGAACTACACCTTTAGGGTTTTTTTCAGACAGAGAAAACTGCTGTCTGTCGATGACGGATTGGTGTTGCGATCCTGTGAAAGTCACATCACGAGCATAAATCCTCCATAAATGCCATTACCATTGACGTTAGGACAAGATAGGACGGCACGAGATGTCCCTGCGTAGCAACATAAGGCAGAATAGTACAAGTTGAGCAGTAGGCAACTTTTTGTCATTTTTGTCATATAGCCAGGGCCGGATTAACACATTGGCTAGATATGGCTGCAGCCTAGGGCCCCCCACCTACCAGGGGGCCCCCAGTTGGCCAAAATGGGAACATCAATATAATTGGAGAAATGTAACAAAACGCGGTATTGCTAACTTAGTCTAATGTGTCAGGCAGAGTTTTAAATGTTATTAATACTAGTCTTGGGCTGGAATTATGATGCAGTCTGTGATTTTGTTACGAAATTTGCCTTCCGTGGGGGCCCAAAGCAGCCTGTAGCTCAGGGGCCCCTGGCTCTCTTAATCCGGCCCTGCATATCGCTGCTTTGCAGGCAGTACACAAGGAAACATTCAAACCTGTGATATTATTATTTGTTGAAGTATACAGGATATGTATTTCTGTTCTTATTACTGTTGCTATTATTATTAAAATTACTGTCATGTTATTTGCACAATTACTCCTCGTAGGATAGATGACCATGGTATTCTCGGATCAAGACAAGAATCCAAGCCAACATTATTGAAGCCTAGGAGTTAACATGTACCAGCCGTTACGTACAGTGCATACTAACCTAATCACAGTGTCAAGTGCATGTCCGGCCTCCCATTTGTAATGGTGAAATATTTGATCCTGGCCAAAGCATATGTGACGTTTCAGTTGTTTATGATGAACACGTACGTATATGTATACTGGTTTTTATTTTTATTTTTTGACTTGAAGTAAGAATGTGAAAGGAGGGGAGGGACGGACGGACGGATCATTTCTCTTTCTTAGACCCTATCAAACTAACAAAATAATGATATTCAGGTTTAGCATTATCCCTTTTTCTCAAGATCAAGTGAACACATATCAGTTAACTATAGCTCTGTGAGCATAATAAACACTCATATGTGTGCACTCTCTTTCTCTCACACACACACACACACACACACACACACACACACACACACACACACACACACACACACACACGCATGCGTGCCTTTTTCTAGCTGTCTACTGACGCCCCTCAACCCTTCAATTCAGTTTCAAGTCCATTCCAAATGATATTTTGAGTTCAAACAGCCAGACACTCACTTCTATTTAACCTTATCCAATCAACATCCTTCCTCTTACCAGTGTGCTCTTTCCTTTTAACAGGAATCCCATCCAAGAATAGGAATAGAAATCCATACATGGCCATTTGTGGTGTTAGGCTCAACAGCACCTTGTGCTTCACACACACACACACGCACACACAAACACACACACGCGCACACAAACACACACACGCGCACACAAACACACACACGCGCACACAAACACACACACACACGCGCACACACACACGCGCACACAAACACACACACGCGCACACACACACACACACTCTGCAAACCACTATGTGTGAAGGACAAAACCACGCCCTCCCTCTCCTGCGCTTTTGTTTTTGCCAAATCCAACCTACCCACCTCTGTCGCCTAACCACCCCTGTCGCCTAGTCTACCTACCCCTGCCTCATCATTATTTTGGCCTAGTTGAGTGCCTTGTCTCCACACTTCATTCACGCTGAATTGTAGTCCAATCCTGTCGGGGACGAATTTGGATGAACCTCCCTGGACCGAACCAGTGGAACCATCTGGACTGTCTCTGACACACACACACACACACACACACACACACACACACACACACACACACACACACACTCACTCACTCACTCACACACACACCCTTTTTCTCTCTCTCTGACTCTCTCTCTCTCACACACACACACACTCCTAGCCTCTTGTAAATTCTTTTTACGCCTCCCTACCCCAAACACACACACTGACATTTCTTTCCGCACATGAAGAGCGTAGAGAGAGAGAGAGAGAGAGAGAGAGAGAGAGAGAGAGAGAGAGAGAGAGAGAGAGAGAGAGAGAGAGAGAGAGAGAGAGAGAGAGAGAGACTGACACAGGAAAAGGAATGTCATGTGGTGAGCTGAGAGCATGCTGTGCATACAACACTAGGATACCGTTCAAACAAAGTCGGTGTCGAAGCGGTATATTGTAGCCTACATGAGGTGTCGAAGCGGTATATTGTAGCCTACACTAGGTGTCAAGTCCAGGGGGTCGTTTCTCGACAGTGCCTTTGCTAACGACGTTAGCCATTTTGTTCGTTCTTAAGACCAACGTTGTAACCAAGGTCTTAAGTCGCTCGTAAGACAGTCTTCCGGCTTGGTCTTGAGTTGGTCTTAAGTTGTTCTTAAGTTGTTCTTAAGTTGGTCTTAAGTTGGTCTTGCTCCTGACATTTCAGCGTCTTGGGGCAGGTTCAGGCAGAGTTCAAGTGACAGTGATTGATTACTGCCACCAAGTGCACAAGCGTCTAACTTTTACCACACAAAATGTCCAATGATTAGACAATTTTAAATATATTTGGTTGTGTATGCCGTCTTCCTGCCAGCAAGTCCTTACGTCCAACGTAGGCCACAAGAAAAATAATTGCCTTGAAAAAAAATAATTGCATTGTGCCTGAAGATGTGCAGGAAGATTGAAAGGTGCGTCAAACACAGTAGGCTACACATGACATCTTTATGAAAGTCGTTAAATACCTGTGAAGACAATCATGCCCCCAAAATCCACCCAATAACCAAATGTCGCTGTACATATCACTGCACAATAACATCGCGCCAAATAACTTCGCAATGGCGTCAGCCACACGGTCCACTGTCACTGCGCACCAGGGAGAGGAGGCAGAGAGTTGCGAATATGCCCGAATGCGCGCGCGCCAGCCTGGATGCACACACACACACACACACACTGTGTGTGTGTGTGAGAGAGAGAGAGAGAGAGAGAGAGAGAGAGAGAGAGAGAGAGAGAGAGAGAGAGAGAGAGAGAGAGAGAGAGAGAGAGAGAGAGAGAGAGAGAGAGAGAGATGAGTGGAAGTGGATATACTGGATATACTGTTGTGCAGATAAGGCACCTGCGCTTAATTTAAAATTCAGCCGAAATGGATATGCTATCAGTTACCACCAGCAAGTGAGAATTAGGATAGTACACATGCCATCACGCTTTCACCGGCCAATTCTGTGTAGTTATTTGTAGTGATTATGCTACAGTGATATGTAGACCGACATTTGGTTATTGGGGATGGATTTCGGTGACATGATTGCGTTGACAAGTATTTAACGACTTTCATGGAGATGTCATGTGTACTGTGTTTGACGGACCCTCCGTGCATCATCCCTTCCTGCACATCTTTACGGGTAAAGGTCATAATGGCAATTGTTTTTCTTGTAGCCTATTTTGCGCGTAAGGGCGTGCAGGCAGGAAGACGACATAAGCAACCAAATATAGATTTTAGAATGATCGATTCCTTTCAGTTATCATTTCAAACATCATTGAACTGTCCACTCTGCGTGGGGAAGGACCTCGCTGTTGTCTCGCACTTAGAGTTCTTCTACATGCGTTCGGGTGTTGGCAGTGTCAGAGGCCAGCCCGAAGACATCCCTTTGGGTTTACAGAGTTTAAGCTTAAAAATAGCCTACATCTGATCAACTACAGTAAGACTGAGCTTTCTCCAGCAAGCGCCTTGAGTCACTTCAAGTTAGAGATGGGTAACAACGGTTAGACATATATTTGACCCACAACAGAGACCCAAAGACAGCGCGACAAGTGTGTGTGTGTGTGTGTGTGTGTGTGTGTGTGTGTGTGTGTGTGTGTGTGTGTGCGTGCGCGCGCGCGCGTGTGTGTGTGTCCATATTCTCAACCCTCTGCCCCCCGCAGAGTAACCAGGTGGCCGCGTAAAGTAGGCTAAATGTGCAAAGTAAAATGATCCCAATGTGATCTCGCATACCTTTCAGAGTAAGCTATCCTCCCATTATTTCATAAAGCTGCATTTTTTCCCAGGGTTGCGATGGGTTGGAGTTCGTGTAGCGTAGTCTATAGACAACAATGACATAGTAGAAATGTTCACAAATGTGTGCGCAATCCGACCACGTTGTGCGCGCGTGGGTATTTGTTTCCCACTGCGACAACATATTGTGAAAATTAGAACTGAAGCGGACTCAGAGGAGAATATTATGGATGTTAGAGATTTAAAAGTCCATGCATACATTTATCCCTTCGGGTCTAGAATCATTGCTATTACCCTCCGGCAAGGCATGACAACCACTCATCCACCAACCACCGGTTTCTGAGAGAAGTAGCCTACTGAAGACTTATAGTAAATTGATTTAGCAAAACCGGAATAAAATATAAGACATTGTGACATGTAATGCATTATTTGGTTTATGCTGTCGAAGATGGATGGTTTTGAGGGCACGGTTGTGTTGACAAAGATTTGTGGACTTTGATAGCGTTGTAATTATTGTATCTGACAGCCACGTGAATCATGACGCCGTCACTACTTTGTTTGCGACCAATGCAGCCGAGCTGAGGCGAGACACTCCAAGCATTTCCGAAGACTTCCTCGTCTGAGAACGTACGTACGTACGTCCAAAGGTTGGTCGCGACTTCGGTCGGTCTTGCGTCTAAAGACCAACTTAAGATCAACTCAAGAGCAACTTAAGATCAACTCAAGAGCAACTTACGACCAACTCAAGACCGACTTAAGACGGTTAGCAAAGGCAAGAATCGAGAAACGGACTCCAGGCTGTCATGTTTTGTTTTCCTTGACACAGACAGAGAAGGTTTTACTCAAGAACAATTTTGACACAGGTGATGCGTCCGAGCACGAGCAGGTGAGGATCTGCCTATTTTCTATAGTACTCAGCTGATGCAGAACTTCCTGCAGAGCAGAGCAGGGACAGATTACTGTGTGGTCCTACCGGGCCCAGGCCCAGGGGCCCAAGAGTCAAGGTGGCCCTGAAGCCCTCTTATTGCGTTAAAATCACACTTTCAATAAACAATTGAATATTCAAATTTTCTCAATGGACAAATTAAACCCTTGCCACGACAGGGTAGTCGACAGAGGGGGACACAGGGATAGGTTGTCCCGGGCCCAGGGAGATTGGGGGCCCAGAATCGAATCTCAATTACAATATATGTATATGAAGGGGGGGCCTTTTAGAGGCATCAGCAGGCCCTACATGTAAATGAAAAGCAACAAATTATACTTCAGCTATTGCAGCTACGTCCCACTATAGTGTCATCAGAAGGAATGGCTTTTAGGAGTCGAGTCTATGTTTAGTGCCAGTACACTTCACTACACTTCATTTGTGGTATTGTTCAATCTCTTCTCTATTGTTGAAGACCTTATCTTGAGTGGGGAGAATTTCAGCACATTTTATCGAATGGCACATTCTAATCTTGCACTCTGGTCATTTAGCGGTCCAATGGTTTCATCATTATGGTGTTTTATTTTATTTTATTTTGGCCAGTTATGTTTTGAAATCACATACTTTGTGCCTGTCTTCTTCAGATGAAGGAGTCATTTTAAGTGAGGAAGATTATTTAGAAAGGAGATGTATAAAATGAACAATGATCAGGGTCGTTTAATTTTTCTTTCTGCTTTCCCCTATTTTTTTCTGTCATACTACCTTCTGCTCAAAAAGCCCATTTTACACATTAGAATTGCATTCGCAGTGCACACCACTACAGACTGTACATATCTTCACTCTCACTGTTGATGAGTAGGATGCTTATGATCATGTTATAACTGGTTATTACTGCTTATGATCATGTTATAACTGGTTATTACTGGTCCTAACCATATTCATTAGTGCTGTAGAGACTTAATCAAGTCAGTGGTCTTCACATCCCTCTTTTGGAAACCTCAGCTCTCCATAACGGTGTAAGTAAGGACTGTTTTTATCTTATGCCATTATTGTTCAACAATAAAAGAACAACATGAAAAGAAACAAGCCCTATATTCATGTTTCCTTTTTTTTAAAGACAATTTTTGTTATATTGTGATTTTATACTGTTGGTTGTCACTCAATGTGTAAGTTTGTTGCCATAGTAAGTGAAGAATTCTTGCACACCAAGGGTCAGGTGCGTAGGAGTGGAACCCCTGGGTCACCAACGTTAAAGCAAAGAAAGCTCCCGCACACTGTTCACATTTGCATGGTTTAATGCAACGTTTCGGTCTACTGACCTTCAAGCAATTGAATAGACCGAAACGTTGCATTAAACCATGCAAATGTGAACAGTGTGCGGGAGCTTTCTTTGCTTTAAGTTTGTTGCCATAAAAAAAAAAACTTCAGTCATGAATATCCATAATGTGTCACTATGTTCATGACAAGTGTCAGGTCATTTATGGCTGTCACACCATACCCTAATTTCGTAGTCACCAGCTATCGTTTGAAATGTGGTAAAAGCATGCACACAGGTTCACAGCACCACCACAAATTGAGCATTTGGCACACACACCACAAAAAACAAAACACAGACGTCTTGACCTGTACAGTAGCTTTATTCCAGAATGTCAAATTCCAGAACACACTGTGCTTACTCGCAACCAGAGTCAGCAAGTGATCCTTTCTCCACAGGACAACAATGGACATGAATGGACAATAATCTTGTTGACATTAATCTACATTTAATCCCTTAATTATTAACTGTTTTATTTATTACATATGACCAAAATAAGAAAAAAAAAGAGTATGGCTCATGGTTTCAGAACTATTTAAAACTACTATTCCTTTCGTGTTCTGCTTGGTGAGAGAGGCTTGGTTAAGGATTAGTATCCACTGGGACTCATATGACGATGTCTACATCCTCAAAGTCCCCAGAAAGACACGAGAGAGAGAGAGCGCAGAGACAGAAGACATGTTACAAATTGAACAGAATGGATAGACAGCAACAGCAGCAGGATTTTCATCTTTACAAGCAAGTTTAGCGTGTCCACCAGGGTTAGCTTGGCCTCCCCCGAGGCCAGAGTCGTTTAAAGACAGCGGTGGACGGACCGAGAGAGATCAATCTGGGTTCAAGTTTCTTATTTAGTTAGCAGTGCGACCATTCTCTTGTCAATCAATTATTCTTTTTTCCTTTTATATCAGCCAATCACAGTGACTCATGTATAACTGCAAGGCGTTCTATGTGCTTAACGGGCCAATGGGAGACCTGCTTGCAAAACAACATGGATGGTGATGAATGATCACGGGTTGTGGATGTGGTCTTTCTTGAACATGCACATAAAAGCTCCAGCAGCATTGGGGTAAGGGGACAGGAGGTGGAGGGGGGCCAGCAAACTTGGGTGGACAGGTGAGGGGGGGGAGGGTCAGGATGCTTTTTATCATTGCCACCATATTAATGTGTAGCTCTGGGCAACCCACTCAAAGATGCTCAGTGATTGGGGAGGGGATCTGAGGTTAAGTAATGCTAGAAGATATTCATCTCACCCTTTCATTCATTCATTTGTTCTTTCTTTCTTTCTTTTCTCATGTTTTACCCCCTCTGACCCCATCATTCATCCATATTATTTTGTCTACCCATCCCCCCCCCCCCCTCTCTCTCTCCCACCTCCCATCGCCCCCCACCCCTCGCTACCACCCCCCCACCCCGTGCTGCTCCTGATGCCGCTTGTTCCTGTCGTGTGCGTGGTGGCTTGCTGTTTTCGGGGTGTCTGCATCTTAGTTCTCGCCCAGTTTTAGTCGGGCGAACTCGTTGGCCAGCTTGAGGGCCTCCTCCATGCAGTGGACGTTGCGGCCGGTGGCCTGGGCAGAGACGTCCTTGCCACCCCCCTTGCCGTCCAGCAGGGGGCAGACTTCCTGCACCCACTCGTTGGCCTTTAGACCCTGCTTGGCCACCTCCTGGAAAAACAGACACAAGACAGACAGATGTCAGATTATAGTCAAAATAAATAAATAAATACAATATTGAAAAAATTCACAGTATATTACACTTAACTGACGCCTTTATCCAAAGCGACTAGGTTATTTTGAGTACAGGGTATTGGTTACAGTCCTTGGAGCAGTGTGGGGTTAAGTCCCTTGCTCAAGGAGACCTCAGCCATGGACTGAGATAGGAAGACTGGAGGGGTGGGATTCGATCCAAACACCCTCTGATCTAAAGCCCACCTCCTTAACCACCAGGGCACAGCTACACATTGCAGAGGCAAAGAAGTCATCCAGTTGCTTCATAGATGGCTAGAAACATACACAGCCAAAACTGACACCACGCAGCAACATGCCAGCACTATACGGCCTGTGGATACAAATGGTATGTGTGGAACTTTTCTTGAGATAGAGTGATTCAAGAGCTTGTTTTATATCTAAGGAAAGAGACAAGAGGACGAAAAAAGGGGATCACTGGCAGGAGAAGAGAGGGGGCGTGGGCCACGGACAGAAAACTGATGTCAAAAACTTGGTTTCTGTCATCACTTCTCTAGTCCTAGAAGACTTGAGAAGACAGAGTTCTAGAAGTATCTCTTGTAGAGACTGTAGTGTAGTGTTTCTCAACGGGGGCGGAACCACCCCCGCAGGGGGCGTTGGAGAGCTCTAGGAGGGCGTTGAGAAGGACACTGCTGAGACGGGGCGGTGCTTAGTTGCCATTGGGGGGCATTAGTCCGTTTCAGGGGGCGTTGCCAGACTTGTGATGGGGTCAAGAGGGCGTTGTGAGGCTTCTTATGAGGCCAAGGGGGCATTTCTTCAAAAAAGGTTGAGAACCACTGCTGTAGTGCTTTGTTGTCTCCACCCAACACCAACCCCAACCCTACCCTGGCAGCACGGTGTGCAACAGACACAGCGCCCCATGACTGATCTCTGAGGAACACCGTGTTCCTGTGGGGAGCACAGCTAGCTAGCTCAAGACATTGAAGTGTGATCAAAGCAGGGATATAAGGTGAACCCCTGCCCTCAGATCTGAAGCCTCTTCCATCTCCACATCGTCTTACACGGGGCTTTGAGGAGCTGTT
Organism: Engraulis encrasicolus; assembly: GCF_034702125.1. Lineage (NCBI taxonomy): Eukaryota > Metazoa > Chordata > Actinopteri > Clupeiformes > Engraulidae > Engraulis > Engraulis encrasicolus. The sequence goes on along the minus strand of NC_085860.1, from coordinate 53,937,075 downwards.
GCAACAACAGACCTGTCCTGTCCTAATGCTGTCTAGTACTGTAATCCTCAACTACAGTTTCCACCTTCCTCAAGTCATCCTTCTGCTGATTCAGACTATTTACAAAGGTCCCCTGTGTTACGTTTTGAGGTGTGGTCCCCTGTGTTAAGTTTTGAGGTGTTTTATCACTCTGTGAGCAGACGGAACGTCTTCTGATTGACTGAGCTGGTGTCCATTATTCCACGAGAATTTTACACCTATGAAGTCATGCATGTGTGCGTGCGTCTTAAGTTAGTCACGCATAGAACGTCAGCATTCCAAAAGAAGATTGTACAAGCATGCGCGACTGAATTACGCACGCACGCACGACTTCATAGGCGACAGAGACGTGTTTAAGTTGGTCACTGGATTCTGGTGCAGTTGGCAAACATCAGCGACCGCCATCCCATAGCCTTCTGAAGACAGTCTAACAAATGTAGCCTCTCTTTTAATAGCTGTTGTTCATACATGGAAGATAGTTTCAAAAGGAAGATAAGTGGGATAAGGGTCCCCACCTTTTCCCACCAAGACAGCAAGGCTACAAGCCAATGTCCTGCAGCAAGATCACCTGTGCGGCTCGCCAAAATGTTGCAACTTTAAATTTCAGTCATTTGGCATAGTCTATTTAATCACGAACTACCGCAGAATCAAAGGAATGTTGACAGAAAATCTAGCGAAGTGACCTGCCTGTAGTGCAACATTGCTGCTTAAAAAGGTAAGAAGTGGTACCCATAGCAACAAACGATGCACAGTAGTTAGTCTTAGATCAACAAATTAATAAAATATTATTAAAGTGCTGGCAACCAAGTGATAAGCGGAATAACCGCCTTTGAGCCGTACCGATATCAGGGCAAGTAATGGACGAGGCGGAAGCATTCTCTGCCATCGGGCTGTTAGAAGACAGAACGCTTCTGCCTCGTCCATCATTTCCCTTGATATCGGGAGGGACATCTCCTCGGCCCTTATTCCTTACTCATCACACGTGTGACGCAGGGCAATGTAAATGAAGACTACTGACGAGGTGATGCTGGGATTGGAGAAGACTGTACAGGAAGGGATAGGCTAGGAAGGAATGCTCAACATCTAGAAGTGAAAAATGAAAAAAGGTTGCACCATGCATAGGTTTCTTTATTACACATGTGCGTAATTAAGAAACCTATGCATGGTGCGACCTTTTTTCATTTTTCAGTTTTACAATATTTTGGTCAGCACCCTTAAAAGGAAGAAAAAAAACTGTTGGGTGACGCCTGCTCCAACCCTTATGAACTTCAACATCTAGGAGAAAATGAAACCTTGGGAGTGAGTGAATAAACCATCAAATTTTCAAGGTACAAAGAAAATTCCCTCTTGATTATACTCATCTATTTATTTATGTAACGTGACAATATATTTAGGAGACATAAGCATTCAGAGTGTGGTTTTCTCTACTTCTAAGTGAACTGGCGCAGGTAACATTACCAGTTGTGAGTGACTTTTAAACAGATTAAATGGCTTTGTGGTGTTTGAGAACTGAAACAGCCACACATTTGGACCCTGCTCATACAAACTATCTGGAGGAGTGCAGCTCTTGTCAAGAGGTGTTATGTTCTACACGCAGTGCTGAAGTGCCGTGCCCCGCAGCGCTATTAAAACTGCATGCAGCCCTCTTACTACTTCAATGCAGACGGTAAGGCTACAAGGAATAGAAACTTTGAATAATGCAATGGGTCTCTCAACCATTTCTTTGAGCTACTTCTACAGTCATTTTCTACTGAAAACTCAGTTTTGAATAAATATGTGCGAGCAGGCATTTTGTTTTCAACATACGTTAGAGAACATCTAGATCTGGGTCCAGTGGGGGCTGTGTGGGTGATTAGTGTGTAGTATGGCACATTGTAGTGGGCTGGATGGGATAGTTTGCATTACTTTTTAAAATTACATTACATTACACTTAACTGATGTTTTTATCCACAGCAACTTAGTTCTTATTACAGGACATTGGTTACAGTCCCTGGAGCAATGTGGGGTTAGGTACCTTGCGCAAGGGCACTTCAGCCATTGTGTTAGGGAGTGGAACACGGTGGGATTCTAATGCACCCTCACAGAATTTCTGGTTAGGCTGCTAGCGCTTCTAAACAATCTAGCAGTAGCAACCGGGGAATTTGATCAAATAATAATGTAAGTGTAAAATGTAACTGCAGAGAATAATGTGGATGGTCTGGGCTAGCCGGGCTCCGCCCTACTGGTGACGCAACGCCTTCGGCTCAGCTACACACAGTAGGGCCAGGAGCTTGTTCAAGTAGAATCTGATCCCGCTAGTACAGCGGGAACTCCACCCACTTTGTCTGGAACCACTCAACTGAGCATTTCCAACCGTCCTGGGTAGAGGCGTGTTCAAGGCAGTGACGTGGTTTAAGCAAAGACGTTCCATTGGGACTAAGAAATGTTTGGTTTAAACTTCGGCACAGCACTCAACCAGTAGCAAGCCGAGGGAGACAGGTTAAGCAGGCCATGGAAACAAAGTTCTTCCTGTATGGAAACACTAATCGTTATAGTCCTGGTCAGACCAGAATCGCGGGACGTGATCTGAAGTCTATGAAAATCAGGCAAGGTCGGGGCTGCCAGGCTAGCACTAGCAGTACAGCATTAGCCAGGCCACACCCTCCTAGTGATGCAACACCTTCGGCGTTGCTTCTAGTCAGGCCAAGACCCATGTAAATATTGTTTCTGATCTCCCGAAAAAATGGGAACTCCACCCACTTTGTAGGACACCAGTCAACCAGTAGCAAACCAAAGGAGGCAGGTCAACCATGCCATTTGGAAAACATTAATTGTTATGGTCTTGGTCAGAGCAAGTCTCGAAGAGATTTGAAAGTCGATGCTAATCAGGCTGGTTCAGCATACCTGTGGTACTTGGCAGAGGCAGATGATCTTGCCGGCGTCGAAGTCTGCAGTGAAGAGCATGGCTGCGGTCTGAGGAGAACTGCTCTTCAGGAGTTTCAGAGACTCATTCAGGGCCTACAGGAGGATACATGACGTACAGTTACACAGCCATAAATATTACACAGGAAATGTGACATACGTCGATAACAGCAACATTATTAAATCCTTGGAGACTTCAGAGAATGATTCGAAACCTAGAGGAGCAGGAGGACCACAGATGATATACCGTGACAGACATAGATATGACATGAATTGCATTACATAAATACTGCATAAGATGTGTCATTCTATTATGTAAATAAAATTAAGCTAAACGGTCATTAGCACATTTAAGAACACATGTTTTCTGAACGTGTTAGTCATCGTCTTCAGCAAGCGTTTTGTTGCCATGAGGACCTGATATCCAACAGAGGCGTTCCTTTGTATGTGGACGCAATAATTGTCATACTCAGAAAGAAATTGCTTCATTCTCGTGTAGCCGTAGCATATATAAAAGCTTTAAAAATTCACAAGAACAGAGACGGCCAAAAGAAAATCAAAATAAAAACATGAGCATCATGTGGTGAGTATGTGTGTACGGACCTTGGCGGAGGCTCCACTCTCCATCTCCATGATGAGTAGGGGCTGGTTAGGACTGCTCTCTATCACCTCTTTTGTCTTCTCCAGCACCTGCAGAGAACAGCAAGGAGGTTTTATGACTGGTCCTTAAATTATTATTTTTTTTAAAATAATAAAATAAATAAAAAACGGGAGGGGGAAAAAGGTTAAGTGTAACTATTTATTGCCGTAATAGAGCATTTTCATAGCTCAATAAGTAAATAAGCAAAGAAAAGCAAAGTAAATAAGAAAATAAATAAGCCCAAAGACTGTTCCAAATAGCCCTCTTCCCCACTGGCCAACATAAGAGAGGTCTAAAGAGGATTCGAGTCCCACTCCCCCTCTTCTGAACGTGGTCCTTGCAGGCTAACATTAGGCAGGCCTAATTTCTACTCACCCTCTTCTGAACGCAAATAAGAAAATATTAAGCCTAAACACGCCTTTAAAAGGGACACTGTGTGAGATTTTTAGTTGTTTATTTCCAGAATTCATGCTGCCCATTCACTAATGTTACCTTTTTCATTAATACTACTATTAATACACCACCAAATTCTAAGTATTCATTATGACTGGGAAAATTGCACTTTTCATACATGAAAAGGGGTATCTTCTCCATGGTCCGCCATTTTGAATTTCCAAAAATAGCCATTTTTAGCTGCAAAAATGACTACTTGGACCATACTAGAAAATATTTGTTTATTACTTAAAAAACTTTCATGTAAAGATCAAATGTCGCAATTGGCAGCCCAGTTTCAATGAGCAGCATAGTTGCAGTACCCTTTTTGACCATTTCCTGCACAGTGTCCCTTTAAACACCACTCACTGGCTAACATTAGAGAGGTCTAAAGAGTATATCTACTCACCCTCTTCTGGACGTCGGCCTTGCTGGCGCGGTCCAGATCGTCCATGATCTTCTTCAGCCCCTTCAGACTCTCCCTCATCTCATCCTTCTGCCACTGAGAGATCACCGCAGTACCCAGAGACTAAAGCAGGGGGGGGCACAGAGAGAGAGAGAGAGAGAGAGAGAGAGAGAGAGAGAAATGATTTACTATTAAGATGAGAGAATTGGTATTGTATTACTACAACTCAAGTGTATTTTATCAATTACTTTAATCTCATTTTTAAAGATCTTTTGTCTTTTTTGACTTTCATCTCATTTTTATCTAACATTTGAAATATACAATACAATAGTGTATCTAAATCAACAACCCTGTCATTTGAGCTACTTTTAAACGTTACGTCTGGGCAGTGATGAGTCTCACTCTCATTCTGACTCGCACACTCTCTCTCTCTCACACACTCTCACACACACACACACACACCCACCTCTGTAATGTCGGCGATTTCCTTCTGCACGTCCTTGTTGGGTACCGTCTGAGCCTTCACCTTCTCTGACATGGCGGACAAACTCTGCCTCAGGGCGTCTGCTTTCCTCTGGGCCTGTCACACACACACACACAAAAAGCCAAAGTCAGTCAAGTGTTAGCAAAACGTTTCCCCCCCAAATGGCAGTAGAGCAGTGGTTCTCAACTGGTGGGTCGCGACCCAAAAGTGGGTCGCGGAGGGGTCATGGGTGGGTCGCAGAGTCATGGTGTAAAAAAAAAATCATAATTCATTGATTCGCTTAAAAAACAAAGAAAACATCCAACTTTCCCTGCAACAATTTACAACTTTTATTTTGATAGGCGATTGAACTTGTGTCATCTGTCGTCATAGATAAAATCAGAATCTTTACGCGCGATAGTAGTGTGCAACCAGTCATTCGAGTATCGCTAAAAAAAATTGGGTCGCGACTAAATGAGATTGGAAAATGGTGGGTCCCAAGACTGTTCCAGTTGAGAACCACTGCAGTAGAGTAAACTAGTAGAGCAGTGTAGAACTAGCCTCGCGCGCCATCCTACGTACTTCCGCCGAGACACTTTGCTCCGCACTACGTCTGGTACCTGTCCTCTGTGGAGCGATGTTGACCGGTAGAATTTGCGCCGATGTTCTGACAAACGGTCCTACATTGTAATTTTATCCTACGGTAGGATGTTCTGTCAGACATGTCGAAGTTTAATAAACGGTCCTACATCGCCATAGATGGACGTCAGACATGTTTGTTCAACAACTTATAAGTTAAATCCTGATTTTTCAGAAAATGTTGCTTCCTGCAATCGCATCAGATCAAACAAAGTCCGGACCATGAATACGAAATGGAAATGGTAGTATTATGGGATGGTCAGGACCAGGCTAGTGTAGAACACCATTACATTATTAATCCCGATACACTCAGGGTACATTCCTTTCGGTATCTGGCAGAACCTTAAAAAAACAGGATTCGGTACATCCGTAGTATTCACATTGCACAAAA